>NC_057864.1:78095881-78343381 GCF_019393635.1 Dromiciops gliroides
CCAGAGCTGGTAGATTTAGAACATTGTTGGCAGTCATATCAACTAAACAAGAAGTCATTTTATGCCCTACTGGTAAGAAGTAATAACAATTGCTCCCTTTGTCTTGAATGTTATAGATGCAGAGGCTCATGTTATACAGTTTACAGTTTACATCCTAGTAAAAATGCTGTGCAAAATATAGTACAAATATCATAATCCCTGTCTGACATTTGAGAAAAATCTCATTGTCACCTAGCCTGGATTAAGTGCCCACTATATTTCATGCCCTGTGCTAAACTCTGAGGACACAAAGAAAGTCAATAAAAAATAATCCCTGCTTTCAAGAAGGTCATGATCTAATGGGGGAGAAAACATGCAAAGAGCCAGCAGATTGCAGCTAAGTGGTACCATGGATAGAGAGCACTGGGCTTGAAGTCAGGAAGAGCTGAGTTCAAATCTAGCCTCAAATACTTACTGAATGAACTTGAGCAAAATCACTTAACTTCTGTTTGCCTTCATTTCCTCAGCTATAAAATGGGGATGGCACAGCTAGGTGGTGCATTATATAGAGTCAGTAAGACTCATCTTCCTGAGTTCAAATCTAGCTTCAGACACTTCCTGGCTATATGACCCTGGACAAGTCACTTAACCCTGTTTGCCTCAGTTTCCTCATCTGTAAAATGAGCTAGAGAAGGAAATGGCAAACCACTCCAGTATCTTTGCCAAGAAAATTCTAAACAGGGTCATGAAGAGTCAGACACAATTGAAAAACGACTAAATAACAACAACTATGTAGATAATGCTAGCACCTACCTGCCTGGGCTGTTGTGAGGATCAAAGGAGGTCATTTCTGTAAAACACAGTGACTGAAAAATAGTAGGTGCAAAAGAAAAAAAAAGAAAAATAGTAGGTGCAATATAAATGCTAGCTGTCATTGCTGTTGTGATTACTTATATACAAACAAGACATATACAGGATAAAAATAGGAAAATGAATCTTAGAGAAGTTAAGTGACTTAGCTTGGGCTATACTTTGTGTTGAATAATCCTATTTTAGTTTGATCACCATTGGAAGCTCCAGATCAGTAAGCAAACACATTCATACTTGTTATAAGGAAATTACTTTATAAACTTTAAAGTGTGATACAACACATCCCAAAAGTCTCAATGCAGTTTTATTTAAGCTATTAAAGCTTTGTTGTTGTTCAGTAATGTCTGACTCTTTGTGACTCCATTTGGGGTTTTCTTGGCAAAGGTATTGGAGTGGTTTGCCATTTTCTGCCCCAGCTCATTTTATAGATGAGGAATTGAGGCAAAGAGGTAAGTGACTTGCCTAGGGTCACACAGCTAGTAAGTGTCTGAAGCCATATTTGAATGAGGAAAATGAATCTTCCTGACTCCAGACCTGGGGTTCTATCGACTGTGCCACCTAGCTTCCATTAAAGCTTAACAAAACCCTGTAGGAATATAAGCTATTTCCCTCCATTATTTCCACAGAGTTGGTACTTAATAAATATTTGTCAAACATTGAGTTGAATTAATAAGCACTATTCTCTAAAATGTTTATCAGGTGGGTTTTAAGCCCTAATATAAAGATAAGTAACTTTTTTGTGGGGGGTGGCAATGAGGGTTAAGTGACTTGCCCAGGGTCACACAGCTAGTAAGTGTCAGGTGTCTGAACTCAGGTCCTCCTGAATCCAGGGCTGGTGCTTTATCCACTGTGTCACCTAGCTGCCCCCATAAATAACCTTTATCAAACACTTTAAAGTTTGTAAAGCACTTTACAAATATTACCTCATTTTATCTTCATAACAATCCTGGGAAGATGATGTTCTTTTTTTAATCCCCATTTTACAGATGAAAAAATGAGGTAAATAGTTTGGGTGACTTGCCCAGTGTCTGAGTCAAAATTTGAATTGAGGTCTTTCTAACTCCAGTTTCCTTTGAGACTATTAAATTTATAACCATGTAGTCATTATTATTGATCGAGATTGTTATGGATTTTTAAAGGGGAAAAAATAATGGTTCTTTAAAGTGAAAATTCATGAACATACATCAGAGAAGCAGCATGTAATCTCCTGGAATGAGCTCTGAACTTGAAGACAGGAAGACCAAAGTTCTAATTCTTCCCCCAGCAGCTCATTGGGGACCGTGGGCAAGTCAACCAACCCATTTCTCTGATCAGTCTTCTCTTCTCCTCCATGAGGATATAACTATAGTAGAAGGATTGGTAAGACCTGCCTCATATATTTGTATGCAAATAATTTATTTAAAGTACTTCACAGACCTTGGTTCTATATGTCAGTGATTATATTATTATTATTTTACCTATTTAACTTTCTTACCTTTCTAATCCAGTACATCTACTTAAAAAAAAGCAAATTATGCTGCTCATCACCAAATATAATCTTTTCTATAAGATAAAATTCTCTGAAATGCCAACTTAAACTCAATCTGACAATAGTAATAAATAGGAGGTGTGGTACCGAGAATGGTCACCTTCCTACGTGAAGTAGCTTAATTTATCTCAGAATCTCAAAGAAATCACTCCTGGCCAGGAAGCTGGACTTAGCCATTCGGGGAATGTGACAGTCGCATAGACTGACATGACAGAGGAGAAGGATATACTGTAAGTACAAAAACAGAGCAAGCTTCAGATGATAATATACATTTCCAAACAAAATAGAAATCATTTTTTTAAGATCTGTTTTAATCATTGATAGTCTTTTTTGGGCTTTTTTTGGTTTTCAGGGGGGCAGTGGGGGTTAAGTGACTTGCCCAGGGTTACACAGCTAGTAAGTGTCAAGTGAGGCCGGATTCGAAGCCAGGTACTCCTGAATCCAGAGCCAGTGCTTTATCCACTGCGCCACCTAGCTGCCCCCAGAAATCATTTTTTAACCTTTCAACTTGGGGAGTAGCAGAATGGTTTTGTTTTTTGTCAGTCGGAAGGCTGCTTGCTTTTTTAAATCCATATTTCCCTGCATATCATTTGAGAAGACAGATACAAATCCTAGATTCCCATGTCTGTATACCCAGGGTCCTGAGAAATCTGTTGGATACAGCTCTAGGTGAAAACCGAGTAGGTTCTGTACTAAATCAGTGCTTGGCACATAGTAGGTATTTAATCTGAGCACTCTTCTATTATGTGTCTGTGATTCAGAACTTGCCTTTTACGTGGTACAACTCTCATCTGAATGTTTAGTCTGAGGAGTTCAAATTGATTACTTAAACTTTGTAGCACATTTCCTGCTTAGCGTTCACAGACATTGTACTTTCGATTTTTTTCTCCTTTGTTTTGGATTCTAAAAGATGTCATGTAGGAAATGCTTTCCACTCTTACTGATGGCTTTCTTTCTCTACCTCACACACACACAAATCCCAACCACTATTTTTCTCCAGGGCATTTTCACAGGAATTTGGTTTGGTTTCTCGCTTTACTTTTAAACAGGAGGAAAAATGACTTTTTGATAAGACCATATGGGAAGTCAGTGACAGAATAGTAATGTAAACTTTGAGCTAAGCCTGGTAAATTGATGGAGAAAAGGGCTCCCTAAATGTGTCCCATGACCTGTTCTAAGGGGTCTTTGAACTTTTGCAGATTAAACAAAAAGATAACCTAACCTTTATGGTCCCTGTACTCAGGTTTTCAGTAAATGTCCCATATCCCCATTCAATATGTATGGAAATCAATTCTAAAGTTGCCATGCATGTGCTCATAAGAAATAATATAGAGGGACAGCTAGGTGGCACAGTGGATAAAGCACCAGCCCTGGATTCAGGAGGACCTGAGTTCAAATCCAACCTCAGACACTTGACACTGGCTGTGTGACTCTGGGCAAGTCACTTAACCTTCATTGCACTACCAAAAAAAAAAAGATATAATTATTCCAATTTGGGGGCAGGTAGGTGGCACAGTGGATAAAGCACTGGCCCTAGATTCAGGAGGACCTGAGTTCAAATCTGGCCTCAGACACTTAACATTTACTAGCTGTGTGATGCTGGGCAAGTCACTTAACCCTCATTGCCCCACAAAAAAAAAAAAGAAAGAAAGAAAGAAAGAAAAGAAAAGAAAAGAAAAGAAAAGAAATAACATAGATTAACTGATTTCAATATAATTATTTTTATAATATAGTTATTTACCAAATGGCCCTCATATCCCCCTAGAAGTACACATACCCCAGGTTAGAGACCCCTGCTCTATACTATGGCTATCATTCAGACTGCAGAAGGGCAGGGGGAGGCACCAAAAGAGAATTTGTTTTGCTTGACTATACATGTTTGTAACAAAGACTTTGTTTTTCTTGCTTTGGGGGGGGGGGAGGTGAGAAAAAGCAGATCTTGGTAAAAAATAAAGTAAAATTTAATTAAGAATTAATTACTGTTATTTTACATAATTGCACATGCATAGCCTATATCTGATTACTTACTGCCTCGGGAAGGAGGAAGGGGAGGGAGGGAAGGAGGGATAGCTTTTGGAATGCAAAACTTTAAATAAAAATGTTTATTATCAAAGAAAAGAAAAGATATTTCAGTTCCATTTCACAGCTCTCAACTATTTCAATAATTAAATAGAATCAGTAACATTAAAAAAAAAGATTAATTGCTGTGTCTGTTGTATGAGTGAATATGAGAAGCAAATAGCTCTATAGACCCCTTTGATTTGTAAAAGGGTCATCCCTTGTAAGGAGACAAGAAACCAGACTTCAGTCTGAGGTGAGCAGAGCACATTTGGTCATAAATAGTGACATTGGGTTCTTACATAAATGTGTCACTTTTTAAAGATCTATGCTTGTCTCCACTAGCATAGTAACTGTTGTCATGTATTTATTCTCTTTGTGTTTTTGTGCTTTCATATATTACCTTTCAGTGGGGAATAGGTGAGCATTGAATAGATTTGGAAGAGACCCAGGAACAATGTGGAGTTGAACATGAGGGAAAAAGGATTTGAATGTCTTGGTGTCTTGGGGGGAGTGGGGGGGGGAATGGAATCACTGCCTAATTAAAAATTCAAAGATGACTCTTCTGAAAGATAACTGAGTCCAGTAGTGTTAAAACAATGAGAACACCAGCAGTATTTCTCACTTTTTTTTTCTTAAACTAAATTCATTGTTAAGGGGGTCACTATCTTTTCAGTGTAGAAAGGATGAATCGAACATTGTCTTGTTTTAGAAAATCCATTTGTATTTTTTGTGCAGCTGAATCAGTGACTGATAAAAGAGCCTCAGACATCATAAGAGGGATGTCACTGACCAAATGACATTTCCCTTCCATCTTACCGAATGTGCTAAGAAAAAAAAAGAAAAAACCCTTTTTTCCTATCAGTTTTTGTATTACTGTAAACCATCTGTAGCTTTTCCCACACCAGCAGACATTTTTTGAATATACTTATTGCTCTCTTGTACATGTGTCCACTCCCACCTTCCCTTACCATTTAATTACTACCCTACTGTGAATGTCAAATTAAATGTCTAAATTTATATTTCTCAGCCCCTTGACTTTATTTAATATGGATTTCATTTTAGTATGAACAATTTCTTTCCTTCCCTTTTGGCCTCTCCCCTTTCAGCTTCTTTTTATGTTTTGTTCCCCCCCCCTCCCCCATTAGAATGGAATCTCCTTAAGGGCAGGGACTGACTTTCTTTTGCTTGTGTGTGTGTGTGTTGTTATTGATAATGATGATGATGATGATGATATGTCAGTTATATAACTCATGAATTAACTCACTATTTGTTGAATGAACCTGAGGGACTTTAACTCTGTATAATTCTGCTTGTCCATATCATGTCCCATATGTTTTCATTTCATGTGAAATAAGAAAATGTGGATCTAGGTTCCCCCCACCCTGGTCTTTCTTTGCTTATTTTAAAGTAGTTTAGTCTTATTTTTTTTTTGCAGGGCAATGGGGGTTAAGTGACTTGCCCAGGGCCACACAGCTAGTAAGTGTCAACTGTCTGTGGCCAGACTTGAACTCAGGTCCTCCTGAATCCAGGGCCGGTGCTTTACCCACTGTGCCACCTAGCTGCCCCCAGTCTTAACTTAAAAAAAAAATCTGTTTAAAATTTCTAAACCATCAATTGTGTTTATTATTTCCACTGACTGTCTGATTTGATGATGTTAAACCTAATGTGATTTCAGAGCAGTTGTCCCTTTACAGAGGTGATGAATTACCATGACATTTTAGCCGTCTTTATTTGACATAAAGAGGTACATTGGGGGAGTCAATCATTCAATAAGTATTTATTAAGCTCTTACTTATCTGTTATGAGATACACCACATATGAGAGCTTGTGCCCCCTGCCACCCCCTTTACAACTATCTATACTGGTGAGAACCTCACTTGGCCCACAATTTCAGACAGTCCCCAGCCATGTTTCATGTTATTTAAGCATTTTATGTTGTTTTTCCCCTCTAGATTGCATGAGTTCGTTGAGGGCAGGGATTATCTTTTGCCTTTTTTTTTCCTCTGTCCCAAGTACTTAGTACAGTGCCCAGCACATACTAGGAGGGTTTTTTTTTTTGACTGACTCCCTACTCCCCTGCTGTCTTTTCAATAGCTTTCTTGCTGCCACTTATAGATTTGCCTTCCTCCTTTGCATGTCAATCTCTTCCCCTGTAGACCCAATGACCATCCTTGTAAGTTTCTTGGTCAAAGTACCCCTCCCTGGCCACCAACCGCCCTTGTGTGAGGTCTCCTCCTATTACAATGTAATGTCAGGGCAGGGATTTCTAAGGCTTTTATTTTTATATCCTCACCTTGAGCATAGTGCATGACACATAGTAGCCATTTAATAAATACTTTTCAATCATTCATTCATACATTAAAGGACCAATATATTAGTTTGCTTATACAGGTACTGAATAATACTGATATTGGGAACACAGCTAATATCCTTAAGAATGACTGATGACAATATTGGCCAGGCTGTGGGAAGACAGGCATAACTATGTACTGTTGCTGGAACTGTGAATTGCTCCAACTGTCATGGAAAGCAATTTGGAATTATTCAAAGAAAGCGACAAAAATGTCCATTCATACCCTCTAAACAAGAGATTTCAGTGTTGGGCATGTTTCCAAGGGAGTCAGTGTCCAAAAAAAAAAAAGCCACATGTTTGCCAATCAATTAATCAATAAACATTTGATGGACATCTCTTCAAACATATGATTTATAGCAGCACTTTCTGTGGGAGCAAAGATTGGAAACAAAGTAGATACCCGTCGGTTGGGGCTAAACAAATGGTGGTACATGAATGTAATAGATTATTTCAATAGATTCATAACAATGGATATGATGAATATAGACTTATATGAACTAATGAAAAATGAAGTAATCAGAAGGAGGGGCACTATGGAAGAAGGAATAAAAAGACAATGGAAGGGGGCAGCTAGGTGGCACAGTGGATAGAGCACTGGCCCTGGAGTCAGGTGTACCTGAGTTCAAATCCAGCCTCAGACACTTAACACTTACTAGCTATGTGACCCTGGGCAAGTCACTTAACCCCAATTGCCTCACTAAAAAAAAAAAATCTGGCCTCAGACCCTTGACACTTACTAGCTGTGTGACCCTGAGCAAGTCACTTAACCTCAACTGCCTCGCCAAAAAAAAAAAAAAAAAGATAATGGAAAGTGAAGGCTGTGAAATTATTACCAAACTTGGCCATCAAGAAGAGATATGACAAGGCTATCCTCTCCCCTTCCTATTTCTTGTAGAGGTAGGGGGCCTTGAGTATTAAACATTGCTTCATTGTGTTCATTAGTTTTGCTAAACTGTTTTCTATCTCTTTTTTACCTTTTGTTATAAGGCATGGGAGGAGAAGGAAAAGGGGGAAAGGATAGATGTGCAGATAATTTCAAAACTAAATATATCAATAAAAATAAATTTTAAGCTTTTTAAATAAAATACTGACTATTAAACTCTACCTTATGTTGACATTAATTAAGACTGATAAAGCACCAGCCCTGGATTCAGGAGGACCTGAGTTCAAGTTTGGCCTCAGACACTCGACACTTACTAGCTGTGTGACCCTGGGCAAGTCACTTCACCCTCATTGCCCTGGGGGAAAAAAAGGCATTAACTAAGACTTAAGGCTAATATAAACTATCTCTAGGTTCAAGATAACACAAATCTTAGTTATATTATTGCAATTACTTCTCATCCTGTTGCCCTTCAACCCCTTTTTCTTATCGCAAGAAGCACATAGATAGACCAAATAGTAGAAATTTAGAATCCATGCTTGGCAACTGCTGCTTTTGTCTTCATCCTTAACTTGTAACTTGAGATGCAGAGAATAAGTAACAGAATTGTTGCTTAGGAAAAGAGAAACTTTAGTCCTTCACATTTTTTCTTCTGTTTCCTTATAGCAAAGGGCATATCTTCCCTTCAATTCCTAATTAATTCTTTTAGGTCTTCTTATATGTGGCTCTGTACATCCTGAGATATCAAATACCACCATAAATTGTGGGGTATAAATTGATGTGGAATATTGATTATCATGCACAAAAAGTTCAAAGCCCCATGTATTTTCTCAAGAGTAACCTCTGGGCCTTTGGGTTTATCATAAGGGACCAGGAAGATCATACAGCACTGTTAAAAATGTGATGGTTTCATGAGCCCTAATCACTTTTCTTAACTTCAATCCAGTACTGTCAAGTATTTGCTAAATCTGTCTTCCTGGATGTTGCATGAACATCAAATTCAGCATATCCTCATTGGAGCTTATTATCTCCCCTCAAAAAAACTTATCCTTCCTCCAAGCCTCTTTATTTCTGTTTAGGATACTACAATTCTGCTAGTCATCCAGGTTCCTAATCTCTAAATTATCCTTGACCTATTCCTTTTTTTTTTTCCTCATCCCCCTTAGCCAATCAGTTGCCAAGCATGGATTCTAACTTGACATCTCTCTAATTCACCCCCTTCTTTTCACTCACTTAGTGACCAACGTAGCTCAAGTTCCCTTACCCTAGACTACTATAACAGCTTCCTAGTTGCCCTCCAAGCTTCCAGGCTTTCTCCCTCTCGAATTTGTCATCCTCAGCTACAAAAATAATCTTCATAAGATATCCAGCTCTGAGCACATCACTCCTCCGTCCCTAAAAGACTTCAGTGGCTCTCAATTGCCTCAAGGATTATATACAGACTGAGTCTAGAATTTGTTGCCTGCACAGAGCAGCCTTACAGCCTTGTTTCATACTGTTCCCCTTTCTTAGCTGTGTTCCAACCAAATTGAACTACTAGCTGTTCCCTCAACTCGATGTATTGTTCATTTAGATAAGTCCCTCCCCATTCACTCTCGGCTGCTCACAAAATATATCTTCTTTTAAAACTTACCTCAGGTGCCATCTACCTTCTCCTTGAAGCCTTCCCTGATTCACCCCTTTCCCCTCTCCCTCTTCAGGTTATTTATTCACTTAATCACCCATGTTGTATCTCCTAGTGTAATATAAATTCCTGGAGGGAGGGAACTGGGTTTTGTCTTTGTAGCCCCCATGGAACAGCTTAGTTAATAAAAGTTTTAGTATAAATGTCAATGAGATTGTTTTATCTACTCATTATAAAATATTACTGGCATTTATATCATACTTGAAACAATTCTGGAAGGTAGGTACTATCAGTGTTATTATTCTTATTGTACAGATAAGGAAACTGAGACTCAGTTTCAAAGGTAAAGTGACTTGCCCGAGATCACACAGCAAGCAATTATCAGATGTGGCAATTTGAGCCTAAGTATTCCTGACTCTATGTCCAACACCCTTCACCACATACTCCACCTCAGGAATTTGGTGTGGATATGTTCATCCTAGCGTGTGACTAGATGCAAAAATGCCTAATTTTAAGTCAAGTCACATCAACAAATATTTATTAAGCACCATGCACTGTGTACCAGGCACTGTGCTAAGTACTGGGGATACAAAAAACAAAAGTCTGAAATTAGTCCTTATTCCCAAGGAAATCACAGTCAAATGGGGGAGCCCGCATGCAGACAACTGTGTCCAAATGAGTTAAATTGCAAAAAAAAAAAAAAAAAAAAAAATCTTAGAGAGACGGCTTTATAACTGTTAATTAACTTTATTGGGGGGGGGGTGATAGTATGAACCCGATTGACAATAGGAAAATGGGATTTTAGGGCTTGAAGCCTGAGTTCCAGCTCTGACACTTATTTTTATTGCTTTGGGCTTTTAGCCCCTCTAGGCCAGTTTCCTTATCTGAAAAATAAAGCAGATTCAGCTAGATTACCTCCAAGATCCCTTCCAACTCTGATTCCCCTGATTTTGAGATAAAAGCTGAAGGTCAATGCTACCACCAAATACTACATGGAAGTTCAAATTGTGTTTTCTCTCCTTAAACCTATTTCTGTATTGCTTTTACTGTACTTGCCTCAAAATTTACTTCTGAGTGTCAGAAGTTTCTTTTTGTGCATCTGAGAACTATTTTAAGAAGATTTTATTCAAATATAGCAGTTTGGTTTAGGGTGGGCAAGGGAATTTTTGTCTAGTTAAAAAAAAACAAAACTAGGAATCAAAGCTATTTTCTCACACCAAGAAATTCCTTAGCTTTTTCTTTTTTTAAAACCCACAACATAGAAACAACTATTTATTTAAAGCTGTACACCCAATAAAGACTTAAATGTCAGATTTTTTTTTCCAAAGAATAATCTAAAGAAACTTCCTTCTTGGTTACTATAACAGGGAACTACCCAATTATCTTCTGTGTAGTTCAGAAGAAAATATTATATTTCACTTAGTAGCTTTTAAGGTTAATAGAGATTTCATAAGTTAAATATTAAGGTGACTCTGACCTCAGAACACTTCTACCTTAAAAAGTACAGCCACATTTTCATGTGTCTTCTCACTTCTTTATAGATCTCCTCTCCCACCAGAGAACCAAGCTTATAAGGATTAAGTACTATCTTAAATCTCTACATAGTATGTCAGTCTATCATCAGGTATTTATTAAACGTGACTGACTGCTTTTCCACAAAAATTCTGCTTTGTTTCATTATGGCATCAGGGTGACCTTGACAATGCCAGCCAGGCCTACCATTCAATAGTAGAAAAACTTTTTGTATGAGTCAAGTAATAAGTTAAATGTTTTTGTTCTCCAAGAACCAAAGTTGTCCACTGAGTCATGGGGTTTCTGGTTGCCACAGTCCATGAATTGTAACAGTTAGGTGGTACAGAGGATGGAATGCTGGATGTGGAGTCAGGGAGATCTGAATTCAAATTCTGCCTCACACCCTTGATAGCTTGTGAACCTAGGCAAGTCATTTAACATTTCGGCCTCAGTTTTCCCATCTGTCAGATGGGGACAATCATAGCACCTACCTCCCAGGAGTCATGTAAGGATCAAATGAGATAGTATATATATATATATATATATATATATTGCTTTTAAAACATTTAGGGCAGCTAGATGGAACACTGGATCGAGAGAGGACCAGCCCTGGAGTCAGGAAGACTTAATTTCAAATCCATCCTCATACACTTACTAGCCATGTGGTCCTGAGCAAGTCACTTAACCCCATTGCTTCAAAACAAAACAAAACAAAAAAACCTTAAAGTTCCATTTAAATGCTAGAGATTATTATTATGAATACCATAGTTGCCAAATATACTTTCCCAGGGAGTTAGAAAAACAATTCTCAAATCCTTGAAGTAATGATTGGCCAGCACTGGACTAGGCGTGGTGGAAGATGCAAAGTATTCAATGAGGGTTCTACCCCCAAAGAACTCAAGGTCCAGTTGGGAAGTCAAGGCTACAAGCATTTACTTAGTGCTTACTTTGTGCCTGGCACTCTGCTAATTACTGGGGACATGAACACAGGCAAAAGGGAAGCCAGTCCTTGCCTGCCCCCCACCCACCCACCTAGGAATTTCCACTCATGGGGAAAGTGCACAAAAGGATTGAGAAAGTGTCCTGGGGAGGGAGAAGTTTGCTGCTTGGGGCTATGTTGTTGAAGTCTAGACATTTAGAAGTACATCCTGAAGGAGAATGAAGGTCAACTATCTTGAGCCCCTCCAAAAATGGAGGGCCCAGGAGGAACCCACCAATTGGGGAAAGTAATGAGCCTGGAAAAGACTGCAGTTAAAGCGTGATGCTGAAGTCCAAAAAGTCAGAAGCACAGTTAGGAAGGGAAAGACAGGGCTGAGACACTCCCAAAAAGGAGGACAATAAGAGATTCCAATGATACTACCCGAAGCAAATCCTACGAAGAGGCCCATGTTAAAACCAGACAAGGAAACTTTATAAACCACACAGAGTCTTGTTAACTTTGTCTTTGCCAGATTGCTTTTTATTGCTTTCTTCTCTAAGATACGGCTTGTAAAACTTCTGGAGGCCTGCTAGAGTGGTTAATAGAGAATCTTACGCCCTTCAGTGCAGATTAATATTTATGACACCTTAAGCTTTAAGATCCAAGTAAACTTGGAGGAAGAGAATCAGGTACAAAAGAAATCCATTTACTGCCCCGCCCCCATCCTAAAAGTACAAACACTAGCCAGAGTCATCTGCTACACTGCGCTGCTTCTCAAGGAGCGGATCCATATTGAAATCCAAAATATAGCATATAGGGTTTTTTTTTAATATCACCCGTTAACATTAACTTTAAAGTGTTTATTTTTCTGATATTGGATTTGAGAATGTATGCTGTGTTAAAGAGAAAAAAAGAAAAAAGAACACAAGTCATGGAGGAACAAGAAACTTAGGTTTCAATCCCTGCTCTGGCTTTTACTAACCGCGAGACCCTGGGCAGATCACTCTTTGAACCTTGGGTTTTGTTCATCTGTAAAATTGGGGTAATCTCACCTGTCATAGGAACAGTGTTTACATAGTAGATCTCAAGCTAGCGTTGGGGCCAGAAAGACCTGGATTCATGGCTGGCACATGCAGTGTGACTCCTAGCAAGTCAACAGGAAGACCATTTCTGTCTGCATCCCCAGTGCCTAGCACACAGCACGGGTTTACTAAATGCTTATTAATTATTTAACCTAACCTCTCACTGACCTCCTGACAATTCTTTATCAGCTATAAATTGCAAAGCAGTTGTAGCTGTGCATTGGTACAGGGGGAGTTTCTGAGTTAATTAACTTACTTAGAGTTCCCACCATACCACCTTATAGGCAGGAGTGTGCTGGAGCCAGCTCCAACAGTTGTTAAGCTTTCAGAGTGAGCATTTACACCTTGAAAATTGCCAAGTGATACAAATGAGGGCTTGATTTATTGTTTTGTTGATTGTCTAGACTTAAGAAAGTGTTGGAGAAAATGTGAATAATTCAGAATAAACTCAGAAGCATCTCCTGCTCACTATTTTTATTCCCTCTAAAAAGTTGGCACATTGGATTTCCTAGTATATCCCTGTTTATAGGGTTATTAGGAAAAAGATGATTTATAAACTTTAAAGCACTAAATTAATGTGTTATTTTTTTTTTAATTTTGTGATGACATTTGTGTATTCCTCATACAGATTTTCCCTCCCTCCTCTCTCCTAGCATTTTGAAATATATTGCTAGGCATCTTATGTTATTCTCTACCCTGAATCACAAGAATGTTAGCTTTAGAAGGGACCTTCAGGAGCAGCTAGGTGGTGCAGTGGATAAAGCATCAGCCCTGGATTCAGAAGGACCCGAGTTCAAATCCTGCCCCAGACACTTGACACTTACTAGCTGTGTGACCCTGGGCAAGTCACTTAACCTTCATTGCCCCCACCAAAAAAAGAAGAAGAAGAAGAAGAAGAAGAAGAAGAAGAAGAAGAAGAAGAAGAAGAAGGGACCTTCAGAGTTATCTTATCTCTTCATTTCTGAAATCATTCTGCTTGTCATTTCTTGTAACACAATAATATTCTGCCACCATCATATACCACAGCTTGCTTATCCATTCCCCAATTGATGGGCATTCCTTTGAGTTCCTATCCTTAGCCACATGGTGCCTTTCTAAAGCCAAAAAATAGAGAACTCAAGACATATTCAAGAGAATAGAGAAATGAAAATGTTCTCTGGTGAAGAAGTTTCTAACAAAAGGAATTGTTGAAACATATCTTCTCTGTTAATAAAGGTGTGACTGTAATTAAGCGCTATGTGGTTCAGATATAGAACAGTGGTGAGGGGATACGGATTTATGCTTGTGTTCAGTTCACTGTCTTATTCTTTGTTGTGCTGCTCAACAGTTCATTTCAGCTGATGCTTATGAAGCACCAATGGACAGGTTGTCTAGTTTTCTGTATGTTTGACCACATCTCTTTATCTGTTAAAGTTGAAATGTATGAGTTAGAGACAATGTTAACTTACTTTATTCAA
The DNA here is from genome assembly GCF_019393635.1 of Dromiciops gliroides. NCBI lineage: Eukaryota > Metazoa > Chordata > Mammalia > Microbiotheria > Microbiotheriidae > Dromiciops > Dromiciops gliroides. The sequence goes on from NC_057864.1 coordinate 78,110,147, forward strand.
CATCATGAATTGGTTATATGACTACATGAAAATAACATAGCTAAACCTGTTTATTACATGTAATGTGAGGTATCAAAATGTACTTGGATAACTTGACACAACTCATAGTGATTGAGTTAATGGTAAAAAAGTAGTTGATGTAGGGGCAGCCAGATGGCGCAGTGGATAAAGCACCAGCCCTGGATTCAGGAGGACCTGAGTTCATATCCAGCCTCAGACACTTGACACTTACTAGCTGTACAACCCTGGGCAAGTCACTTAACCCTCATTGCCCTGCCCAAAAAAAAAAAAAAAAAAGTAGGTGATGCCACAAATGAGCTCTCCTAACTTCTAGTGCTTTCAAGTGAGTATCCAGTAGACTATATCCTTCTTAAAGACAGGGACCATTTGGTTTTATTATCTATCTCTAATGCCTTAAAGTCGGTCAACAAGCAATAATTCAATACCTACTATGTGCCAAACACTGTGCTAAGCTCTGGAGATAGAAAGGCAAAAGATAGCTCCTCCTCTCGAGGACCTCACCATCTAATGGGATAGAGATTGTGCAAACGACTATAGTTGGCCTCCAGAACTTATATAGGTATATTTATATGTAGTTGTACTGTATTGTGTATATGTATGTATATATACAAACAAACATAATAGTCAAGTCAGTAAGCATTTATTGAGTGCCTACTATGTGCCATACACTGTGCTTAAAAGGGGAGAGAGAAGGCATGGTGGCAAAGTCCTAAGAACAAGGATGACTGGCCTAGGCCCTGCCTCAAGAGGTTCAGAAAGGAACTCACTGATGGGATGGGGGAGCAGGGTGACATCAGATGCCTGGTGGCAAGTCTTGAGATTGAAGAATGGCTGGTCTGGGCTCTTCCTATTAGTAAATATTTATAAATTGAATTGAATGCTGTTAAACAACAGATCTAATAAATAACCCCTGAGTTTATCTTATTATAATAGGATCATAGAATTAGGGCAAGAAGAAACCTTAAAGGTCATCTGGTCCACCCACTTGATTTTGCAGATAAGGAAACCAAGGCCCCAAAGGGTTAAATGACTTACTCAAGATCACACAGGTGGTGAGAGAGCTGGGATTTAAACCAATTTTCTCTAACTCTAAATCCAACACTCTTTCTACTACACCACCTTGTCTTCCAGCTTCTTAAATGAGAGATGATCTGGTCCCACCCCATTATTTTACAGGTTTGGAAACTTAGGCCCAGAGAGTTGAAGTAACTTTTGCAAATCGTAAATGGTCCTTTTTTCATCATGAGTCAACAAGAGCACGCTTCTGCACGAGTTAGGACTCCACCCACACCAGTTCAAAGTGTGTACCCTATTTAAAATATGAGGAAGAAGTAATGTTTAATTTTAGTTTTCATCGCAACCCCAGTGGTGTGTATTTCCGCATCCAGTCATAAGGTCATATATTTGACACCATCCCTGACGTTAATCAATATTCCAGAATCATTATGCAGCTCTTTCTGAGTACTGATGAGCATGGCTTTGGTGCAGAGCTTTTCCTAGCATTTCTCTCTTGAGCCCCTTGTTTTTATCCTATGCCTTGTCACTGTTGTCAGTTGTGGGATTTGGGGGAGGGGAGGAGCATAAAAGAACTCCTACTGGTGGATTCTGAGATAGCACAATTGCTAGACTTGAATGCATCCTCTGAGCCTAGGGAACCTATTGCTGGCCACAAATACATAATAAAGGCAGGGATTGAGATGGGGGAGAATGGCTCCTTAGACATGGCTGCACCTGAGGGTCTTTGTTCTCTCCTGATAAGTTGTGATTTCCCAGCAGCCCTATAAGGTAGGTAGCACAAGTTTCTTCATCCCCATTTTATGGCTGATCTCTGAGAAATCACACAGAAAGAGTCAAAGCTTGAACTTGTGCCTTCTGACTCTGTATTTTCCCTTTTTAAAATTGGGAACTCAGCAGCCATCAGCAAATGCAAACATTGCAATTCAATATACAAAGAACGCTTTTAAAAAGATTTTGTGTGAAACTGTGAACTTCTGCTACATTTTAAGAAGATGTGTGTTAAATTTAACAAGGTAGTAACAAAATTACCCTATGTGTATCCCCTTGTGAAGTTCCTTTGGCTTCCTCTTGTGTATTGTTTAATGTTTTATTGATGTTCCTTAGCTCTCTTTTCCCTTCCCCTTCCCCCTCCCCCTGCCCCCTCCATTCCTCTCCCCTATTCTTTCCACTTATTACTCAGAACAGGTGCTTATAATGATCCATCTTGTTCCCTTGCGCTGTGCACTCTATTCTAGAATAGCATTTCCCAAATTGTGTTCTGAGCAGTCCTGGTGCTTGCATGCAGCGTGAGTGGGGTTCTCTGAGAAAAATGGCAATGCTGGCATTATTTTTGCCTCTAAAATATGAAGCATGAAATTATGTTTTGTTAAGATTCTGACCCTTCCCACGCCAGCACCCCAGTGTCACCAAGAGGAATGTGGTAGAGACTGGATTTTGATCTCAGTGCTTGATCGAGCTGGCATAGCTCTACCGTTAGTTATGGGGAAATGTATACTGCACAGCTCAGCCTGAGTCCAGCCCTGTCCCCTCCAAAAATGTAAATATCAGGGTGTGTGTGTGTGTGTGTGTGTGTGTACACATATCCATGTATACATACACACACATATATATACATATATATGTATGTATGATGTATATAAATGTATACATATCCTGAAGGATAATGTCTAAGACATTACAAAGGGAGCGTGGAGAAGAGGGTCGATATATGTATCTAAATCATCCTTGCCTTTGCCTCTATCCAAGTGTCACTCATACTATCCCAAAGGAAGTCCTGCTTCTTTTGGTTTGTGATCCTATGTAGACCTAATTTATGATTAGTTTCTGTTGTCCAGGAAATGACTCAAATGTGCCTGCGCCTCACTCTCTGGGGTTATTGCTCAATTCAGCCAGTGGTCTGAAACATTCCTTCTTGGTGCTGACTTTATACTCAGGTAGTCAAATGTGAGCCAGCTTCCTCCTTCAGAGGACGAAGTTCCTTGTCTATTTCTTCCTTACAGGTTCCTCCTTTGTTCAGATGTCTGAGTGACTCAGTTCTCTATTGGGAAAGACCTCTACACCTCCCCCACAAAGCCCCACCTTCCCCCACCCCAGCATAAGGCAAGTTATTATTGAAGAAAAAATAAAACTGTATCCTGCACTGTGGGCATGAGCCTGCCAAAAACCAATTTTTATTAATTTACCATTATTCTAAAGTCAAGCATTGTTCTGCTTGAGAGAAACAGCCCAACTGACATCCCTCTTCTGCCCTTGGACATCTTGCTGAGACAAGATATTTTGAAACAACATTTATAGGATTCTTGAATGAAGGCATTCACCATATACTAAAATATAGTTATACAACTCAGTTAAGGTTTTTTTAAAAAGTTAGAATTTTGCTTCATCAATCCAGAACAATAGTCACTTAATCTTGGAGAATCATTTTCCTGAAACCACTCAAACCCCTCTCTGACCACTTCTTTCAAGTGACAACTACTCTTAGGTGAAGTATTACCCTTAATCCAGTCAAGTTGCTTCAGTCAAGTGTCCTTTACCTTTGTGATGGCCCATTCACTCCCCTTCAAGACAGGCATCCTTCCTGGGCTCATTAGAGAGAGGGGCACAGGACATTATTTCAGGATTGATAGAGAAATATTGTTAAAGTGTTCTCTTTCATATTAGACCAAAGGTCTCACACTAGGATGCTTTTAAGATACTTTCTTTTTCTTTTTTTTGAGGCAACAGTGATTAAGTGACTTGCCCAAGGTCACACAGCTAGTAAATGTCAAGTGTCTGTGGCTGGATTTGAGCCCAGGTACTCCTGAGTCCAGGGCCTGTGTTTTACTCACTGTGCCACCTCACTGCCCGCTAAGATACTCTCTTAGTATTTCTAAATCAGGGAGCATCAAGGAGCAGGAGGCCCTGTCTACTTCCACAGGAGCCAACAGATCTGAAGTCATTTTTGCCTTCTAGACTCAGCAATTCCTTAACTTGGTAGCTTTAGGATGGTATTAGTTAGATTAATACATGTTTTATTGAAAGCCACCTTTTCTCTCACCCCTTTGGCCTCCAACGTGTATCAGATACTTATTATCTATAACATTTTATGGCATGCAAAGAAGCTTGTTTTGCTCTCCTCAAAATAAGTTTGTTTGGGTTTTTTTACTCCCTTTTTCTTTCCTAAATATTCAAAGAATAATAGAATTTAGATCTGGAAAAGAACATAAAGGTCATAAAACCAAATATTTAGAGCTGGAAGGAGGGTTGAAGACCATCCAATCTAAACCCCTTATTCTGCAGATGAGGAAATGGATCCTCTAAGAAGTTAAGGGATTTGCCCATGGAAATACACGTAATAAATGGTAGCGATAGAATTTCAACCCAATTATTCCTGATTCCAAGTTCAGTACTAACTACTATGCCATATCATCTAGTCCTCATTTACAAAAGATGAAACTGATTTCCATAGAGGTTATATGATTTTTTTTTTTTTGCAAAAAACACTTATTTTTTTCCACTTACATATAAGGGTAATTTTCAACATTCATTTTCATAAGATTTAGAATTCCAAAATTTTCTCCCTCCTTCTCTCCCTTTCCTCCTCCCTCCACAAAGACAGCAACCAATCTGATATAGGTTATAGATGTACAATCCACAAGTGCTCTTTTTATCAGTTCTTTCTATGGGAGTGAATAGTAAGCTTCATTAGTCCCTTGGGATTGACTTGGATCATTGTATTGCTGAGAGTAAAGTCATTCACAATTGCTCATCAAACAATACTGCTGTTACTATCCACAATGTCCTCCCAGTTTTGTTCACTTCACTATACATCAGTTAATATAAGTCTTTCCAGGTTTTTCTGGGATCATCCTGTTTGTCATTTCCTGTAGCACAATACCATTCCACTACAATCGTATACCACAGCTTTTTCATTCATTCCTCAATTGATGAACATTCTCTTGATTCCCAATTCTTAGCCACCACAAAGAGTTGCTATAAATATTTTTTGTACAATTTTCCCCCCTTTTTTCTTTTTCACGATTACTATTAACTGTTTCCCTCTATCCTATTCCCTTCCCCATGATATTCACTCTATTATCTATCTTCTTTCACCCTATCTCTCTTCAAAAGGGATTTGCTTCTGACTGTCCCCTCCCCCAATCTGCCCTCCCTTCTTTCGCCCCTTTCTCTTTATCCCCTTCCTCTCCTATTTTCCTGCAAGGTTACACAGATTACTCCACCCAATTGAGTGTGTATGTTATTCCCACCTTGAGCCAATTCTGATGAGATTAAGATCTTTGAACCAATTCTAATGAGTGTTAGGCTCATTTACTGCCCAGATTAAGTAGTTTACTCCACCCAATTGTGTGTGTGTGTGTGTATGTTAATCCCTCCTTGAGCCAACTCTGATGAGATTAAGGTCTTTGAGCCTATTCTGATGAGTGTAAAGTTCATTTACTGCCCTGCTGCTCCCCCATCTCTTCCCCCACTCCATAAGCCCTTTCCTGTTTCTTTCATGTGGGATCTCACCCTATGCTACCTCTGCCCATCTCCCTCCCCCAGTGCATTCTTCTCACCCCTCAATTTTTAATGAGGCAATTGGGGTTAAGTGACTTGCCCAGGGTCACACAGCTAGTAAGTGTTAAGTGTCCGAGGCCGGATTTGAACTCAGGTACTCCTGACTCCAGGGTCAGTGCTCTATCCACTGCACCACCTAGCTGCCCCCCCACCCCTCAGTTTTACCCTAAAGATATCATCATGGGGCAGCTAGGTGACACAGTGGACAAAGCATCCACCCCAGACCCAGGGGAACCCTAGCCAAAACCCAGCCTCAGACACAAGACAGTCACCCCCTGCATGACACTAGGTATGTCCCCCAACTCCAATTTTTTGTGGTTCTCTAGGGTCTTGTATTTGAAAGTCAAGTTTGCCATTCAGTTCAGGTACTTTCATCATGAATACCTGAAAGTCCTCTTTTTCATTGAAGTCCCATTTTTTCCTCTGAAAGATTATACACAGTTTTGCTGGATATGTGATTCTTGGTTGTAATCCCAATTCCTTTGCCCTCTGGAATATCATATGCCATGCCTAGAAGTTATATGATTAACCAGTCACCTAGGTAATAAATGGCCAGGCTGGTATTTGAACCCAGGTTTTCTGATTCCAAATCTAGATCTCACTCCACAAGACTACACTGCTTTTCCAGATTCCTTGAACCAGCATTTATGTACTCTATCCATATATTCCAAGCCCAAAAGTTTCCTATGGTCAAGGGAATCTGGGAAATATTATTCTAGATTTGTATATATGTGCATGAAATATACATTTAGCTCCAGAGTGGGAATGATTCCCTCTTTGTGTTGCAAAGAAGTAGAATACAGAAGTCTCTTGAATTCTAGCATTTATAAAAAGTACCCAGTGGAGTTATCAGAATTGTACAAAGTATTCTACTTGATTCTGTTCAGGTATTATTAAGCATGCTTCTTTCTAAGTACACTTTAGTAGTATGTCAGCTGTACGGCAGGACATGTCTCCATGGACCTATTGATCATCTTTCACAGGAAGAATCAGTAACCTATATCATTCCACCCAATCCAAGGGGGTTCCCAACCTGGGGTTTCCATATCTCAAGGAAGTATGTGAATCTTATGAAAGGGCAATGGAAAAATTGGCAAATAGACAGATTATTTTATTGAATTTTTTTTTGCGGGGGCAGTGAGGGTTAAATGATTTACCCAGGGTCACAGAGCTAGTAAATGTCAGGTGTCTGAGGCCAGATTTGGACTCAGGTCCTTCTAAATCCAGGATCGGTGCTTTATCCACTGTGCCACCTAGCTGCCCCCAATCTCTTTATTTCTTATGTGAAATATGCACATAAGAGAAACAACTTGGTATAATGGACAGATAGAACTGGTCTCTAAGCCAGGAAAACTCCTAGGTTCAAGCACTGACACATCCTGGCTGTTTGACCCTGGATGAGGTACCCAGCCTCCCAATGCTTTATCTAGGCAACCCTCTAAGACTATCAGTTGCAGAAAAGATACCAAACTTCTTTGCTAGAGTAATCTCTACTAATTAAATCACATGTCCATAGATTCACTGAATATTTTATACTATCTACACTATAAATCTACACAGGGTTGTGCTTATCTTGTCTTAGAGACTTACTAGTTGTGTGACACTGGGTAAGTCACTTAACTTCTCTCGGGAAGCCTCAGTTTCTTCATCTATAAAAGTAGTATAATAATAGCACCCATCTCCCAGGGATTGTTATGAGAATCAAATGAGATTTTTTAAATGCATGATACTATAAACCTTAAAGCTTTCTATAAATACTAGCTAGCTAGCTTTATATTTTGGTAAAGAAAAGGAGAGCTGGTCTAAGAGTGAGAAAATCTGAGTTCTGCTTCCATTTTTGCCACTTATTATGTATATATGGTAACCTCTACATTTTGTTTCTTTTCATCTTAAATGGGGCATACGGGAAGGTTTACTGATATCCAAAGAGCACAGGACCAAAACAGGTTAGGTTTTGAAGATGAACATGAAGATGAGGTTTGTAAACCCATCCATTTTTCATATAATCTTTACTTATGTCTTGGTCAAGATGAAAACAATGGTCTTGAGCCTAACCTGATTGCTTTTCATACTGACACAGCTGATTAGAATGGCTCTGAATTCAGCCTCATACATTGCTCCAGAAATGCACTGTACCAGTCTGATTTTCCCCAGATGTTTTGGTCCACCCCTTTCAACTTTTCTGTCAAGTACTTAGCTGTTCCCATCATAAACATGGAGTTCATAATTCCTCCTGATGACCTCAGACTACTCTGTACTCAGAAATGTCACAAGCACATTAGATTCTGTTAAACTGCACATTGTTAAATTACAACACATGTAAACACCTCTTACTCAGTACTATATTTTTGTCATTCTAACCAAAGCTATATATCACTATAGTGAATGAGCTGCCGTTATGTACCAGCTTGCCACCGAGACAGCCTGCTGGCTTATTCGTAGAAGCAAATATTTTAATGCCTTTATGTAAATTTGTTTGCTGTTTAAGGTTGACTTTTTAATTTTAAAAGAGCAGTTAGTGGATTTAGAAAGTCAAACAAGAAAACTTTAAGAAGCAACATCCTTGACAATCATTATTTCTTGAGCACTCTATAAGGTCTAATGTTAATGTATCATAAATGATGTTGTAACATTTGACATCCTTACTATGGTATCATAGATTTAGAGCCAGTAGAAAACTTAAAGGAAATCTAATCCAACACCCTCATTGTATAGGTAAGAAAACTGAGAGACAGAGAATTTTAGGATGCATAGGGAGTAAATGACAGAGCTGGGATTTGAACTCAGGCCCCCTGACTCCAGATGCAGTGCACCTTCCTCTGTACTTTGCTACCACTGCTAATAATAATAAATAATAATAATAGCCATAATAGCAATAGTAACAATAAGCAATAATAGCAATAATAACAACTGGAATTTGCTTAGCACTCTAGAGTATACAACATTATTTACATATGTTCTATCATTGGAGTTTCCTAACAGCCTTCTGAAGGAGGTCTACAAATATGATTATCATCATTTTATATATGATAAACTGAGGTTGAGGTTGAGGGGGAGAGTGAGAGCGAGATTGGTTAAGTACCTTGTCTAGGATCACATAGGCATTAAGTTTCTTAGGTGGTACTTCAGTCCAAGTTCTCTGATTCCATATCCAACACCTGTCCACCATACCCTGCTGCCCATCAGACTTACTGTGAAAGTATTTCATTGGTAGGTAGGGTAGAAGGCAGTGAGGTGGCACAGTGGATAAACCCCCAAGCCTGGAGTCCAGAAAATCTGAGTTCAATCAGGCAGCCGACACTTACTAAATGTGTGACCATGGGCAAGTCACTGAACCCTGTTTGCCTCGGTTTCTTCATCTATAAAATTAGCTGGAGGGGCAGCTAGGTGGTGCAGTGGATAGAGCACTGGCCCTGGAGTCAGGAGTACCTGAGTTCAGATCCAGCCTCAGACACTTACTAGATGTGTGATCTTGGACAAGTCACTTAACCCCAATTGCCTCACTTAAAAAAAAAAATTAGCTGGAGAAGGAAATGGCAAACCATTCCAGTATCTTTGCCAAGAAACCCCCAAATGAGGTCATGAAGAATTGGACATGACTGAAAGTACTGAACACACACACACACACACACACACACACACACGCACACTAAAATGAGATATGTTGAACTTTTTCTCCTGCCTTTGAGATCTTCAAAATGAATCTGGTTTTAGCTTTATGAAGATGAAGGTTCTTGTTTTCCTGGAGTAAATAATACTATGAGACATTTTTCTCTATTCCCATTGGGATGGTGGGCATTTTATTTGCCAACAACACTCCCTAATGGCTCAGTTCTGATCTTACATTCTGTTTCCCCCACTGATCTATTTCCCTAGCACTCAGCCATCTGCCCAATGGTCACCTATTATTGGTTCACCTGTCAGTATTGACCCCAACCCCACTCTAACTGAACAGTGTACCTCTAAGCTGTGTAAAGACTTAGGTAATGGAAGGAGAGTATTTTTGTTTTGCTTCTCATTACAAGGTCGGTGGGGTATTTCACACTATACACTGTCTTCCATTGACCTCGGTTTAATTAAATCAAATCTCACTTAGCTTTGAGCTGTTGGCTGACACAGAAAGTGATGCAACACTAATTGGAATTCAAAAGCAAAAATTTCCACTACAACTTTCCTTCACTTTCTCGTTTTGTCTCCTATTGAATGAAAGTTTTAAAAAATAAGAGACCTTTCCAGTGCACCGAGAATTGGCTTAGTTCTATTACTTGCATCACTGTTTTTTGTTTTTATGAAGGAGAAAATGTTCTTTTGTTTAGGCAGTGAAACAATGAAATGGTCATTTTTAACAGTGGCACAAATGTTCTGCTCCAAAAGTAGGATACTGAAAGTACCAGACTCTGTGACCTCAGATGTCCCTTCCAACTTAGACTGTGAGATTCTTTGATCACATAAGTATGACCTGATGAAGAAGGCGGGGAAATCACTTTTTAAAGATATAATAAGACTATCATGTAATGGAGGGGCCATGAGGATATTAACAATTTACTAGAAACCCAGTTCTTTTTGGAGACAGGAACCAAGCTCAGCATCTAAGTCAAAAATATCTATGAAATGCTCACTAACATATAATGAAATGTAAAGAAATTAAACAAATGATTTTTCCTGTCCACTAGGAGTTTACAGTTTAAAACATCTAATGTCAATAATGGCATAAAGATAGGCATTTGTGCAAAACACCAAGTTTTTGTCTTGACACCTTTTCTTCTAGATAATGGCTGTTTTGTAATAATTATTATCATTCTATTTGTGCCCTGCTGACCTGAGATTTTAAAAAGTGGAGCCCTAGTTATATTTGTTTGGCAAATATGGATTTTGGTTAAGAAGACATTTCTCAGGCTATCTTTCTTGCCATACAGAAAAACTCTGCTATTAGCAATAACATTTTGCTACTGAAATAGAGGCTACTTCTTTATTATCCACATCCATTTAGTTTCATCCTGTGTTTTGTTCTTTACTGTAGGCATAAAATGGGCAAAGTAAGGAAAGAAGGGAGAAAAATACTGGCCCATAAAATTTTACTTTCCCTTGTTGTAGCTGGGAGAATGTGAACCTTAAGGAAAATAGAGAAAAAGGTATCTGAAAATGTTGTGCCCCCACTACCATTACCATGATCTTTGGTGAGTTTATTAAATCATATTAGATTTATTTTGTAAAGTGTCCCAGTTAAAAGAGTTTAAAATTACATAAGGTAATTTAGAAGACAGATGTGGAAAATTTGCTTCAAATTGTATGCTCTCTATGGTGCCAGTTATGAAGGAACTAATGGAGACTTGGACTTCAATCCTGCCTCAGATATTTACTAGCAAGATGACAGTTGGCAAGTTATTTAACCTTTCTATACCTCAGTTTCCTCATCTGTAAAATGTGGGGGGTTGGACTCAGAGACATCTAGTGCCCTCCAGCTCTAAATCAATGATCTTGCAAAACAAAAAGTGGGTCAACATATACAAAGTAGTGCCAATTACTGTCTGGTGGTTATTTGTCTATGCATATATAGCAGAGGTTCTTGAACAATGATCTCAACTTCCTGCTCATACTGGCAGCTAGGTCCCAAGAAGGCTTCTGGCTACTTCTCTCCTTAGGGTTTTAGAGGTTGGATGGGGGATGGAGGGTCTAATACTATGAGCCCCCACCAGTGTGTTCCCTATTTGACTGTCAGTTGTTAAGGGCTAAAATTCTAGCTAGTCTGTCTAAAATATTTAATGAGTGGTCGCCAATAAATTATAAGCTTTAGCAAGAGTTAGACTTTTAAGCATTTATTAAGGAGAATAAGAATTTGGTAAAGAGAGAGAAAGGCCTAGATTCCTATCTATTAAAGGGAGAGCACATTTCTAGCTCCGCTCTCCACCCGAGTCCAGAGGAAAGAGCCCCAGAGTCAGCGCCAGTCTCTTCCTTCCTCCTCCTCCCACTAGTCCGCGTCACTTCCTGATACCAAAGAAAAGACTCCTGGTCTTGCCCTCAAAGACCTTCGCTTCATGGGCATAACTCTTCTACAGTAAGTCTCCAGCAGGTGGCGTTATTCCAATCGTTACACAGTTGAGATCTACTAAGTCAGCCTTAATTAGCTTTTAGTTAAAGGAGTATTTGCTAAGGTTAAATACTAAGAACAATTAGCATAAACTGTCCCTGCAAAATGGTGGCACACCTTTCCACAAGTACATACAGGGTCTAGGAGAGGGTTCTTAAACTTTTTGTGTCCTGAAGCACTTTGACAGCCTGCTGACAGTATGGATTCCTTCTCAGAATAATGTTTTTGAATGCAGAATTTAAAATACATAGGATTACAACAGAAACCAATTATACTGAAATATAATTATAAAAATTATTTTAATAAGTTTGCAGATAATGGATTAATAATTCCTATTCTGGGGAAAAGTGGGTTCATGCTGAGAGAGCTCATTTGGCAAAGAGACAAACTCATAGCTCCAGGTTGCTAAAAGTTTTAATGAAGTTCTCTTTAATTATGTTGTACCTTTCTGTTGGACTTCTTGTAGAGTAATGAAGCTGCCTTTCTTTATTGTGTCTAGTTTGTACTTAATTCTCAATACAGATATTGCCATCAACCAATATTGTTCCAGGAACACTGCCAGGACACGCATTGGAAGTCCAAAATCTTCCAACTTTCCAAAGTTCACAAGTTTCCCTCTGGCCCACAGGACATTCTCTCTCCTTACCCCAAATTATTCTGAGTCTGATTTGGTTTAATCAATCACTCCAGCATCACCAAAAGTGAACATAAAGTGGTGGAAGGGCACCAAGATTCTTAGGTTTGTAGATAATAATGTTATCAGTTGGGCGGCTAGGTGGCGCAGTGGATAAAGCACCAGCCCTGGATTCAGGAGGATCTGAGTTCAAATCCGGCCTCAGATACTTGACACTTACTAGCTGTGTGACCCTGGGCAAGTCACTTAACCCCCATTGCCCCGTAAAATTTAAAAAATAATAATAATGTTATCAGTTCTAGAAAGGAAGGTGTTGTGAAGCTATGTAGATAAAAGAAACTAGAGAGAGTAGCCTATAAATTGTAAAAACACATCTCCTATTCAAAGTATAGAATAAGATAATCCAGGCAGTGTAGCATTCCTGTAAAGAAGAAGGGAATCACAATCTTTATTGTCCAAGTACTATACTTGAATTTTGAAGAACTCTTTTAAAATTTGGATTGTAGCTAGAAGCCATATTTTCTAGCAGCCTGGGGCTAAAAGTACATCAATAATGAAAGTACACTAGACTTGACTGTTAACTGTCATGACTTGGTATAGAAATTTAATGCCTGACTCCACATTGTAAAATAATCACACCATGGTCTGTCTGACACTTCTCTTCATTAGAAAGCCTGGGGGCACTGTTAAAATATTGACTTTAGTTCATTTTCTTTGACTTCTGTTAGGAAGAGTTTGCTAAAGAGTGTAGGCGTGTGTGTGTGTTTGTGTGTGTATGTGTGCATGCACGCGCTCGTGCGTGTGTAATGTAGAATTTAAAATTGGCCAGGATAGTAAAGAATGAAAAATTTTCCAGGAATTGCAAATGACCTTTCACAATTTATAAGTGCTAAAGTGAAATGGACATAAGTGAATTCTGACCTGCTCTTCCTCTGGAATGAAAAACACAATGGTGTCATTCCTTGGCTAGTATTCACTTTTTTGTCATTTGGTTAATATCTAATAAGTTAGAGGAAGCTAGGCAGCACAGTGGGTCAAGCACCAAATCTGGAGTCAGAAAAACCTAAGTTCAAGTCCAGCCAAAATGTGTGACAATGGGCAAATGACTTAACTTGTGTCTGCCTCAGTATCCACATTTGTCAAATTTGGATAATAATAGCACCTACTTCCCTTGGTTACTGTGAGGATTAAATGAGATGATTTTTGTATAGCACTTTGCAAACTTTGATGTGCTATATAAATGCTAGCTGTTAGTATTATTGTTATTATTAGTATATATGATAAATTATGCCACACAAAAGGAAAGTATCTCCTTTTCCAGGAACTTATATTCTCTATAGATAAGCAGAACCCACCTTTGACTTTTTGTCCTCCCTGCTTGTTATTGACCCCTTCTCCTTTAACCCTAAGTCTTGCCCTGTAGTCTCTTTTTAGACATTTCTAAACCATGCCTCATTGGCTTTCTAGCTGTCCTATATGTGTTGTCTTCCCCCAATAGTGGTCAGATTCAAATCAAAAAGATCTCTTCAGGCTGCCTCTCTTCAGGTTTACTTAGAAAACTACAAATTAACATTACCTATATTGTACTGTATCTTTAGTTTCTTAAACATTTCCCAAGTATATTTTAACCTTTTGTAGTGACAGAGTTTGACACCTCTGCCCTGATAGACTAGGCTCCTTGAGGGAAGATCCTATCATTCTTACTTGTATCTGTATCCTAAGCAACTAACACAGTGCCTGGAATATACTAAAGACTCAATGAACATGTTTTCATTCATTCATTCTTATGGTGCCATTACTATTCCTTTGAATTGCTCTGGAGGGCCGAGGCATCCTGTGGTATTGTGAAGGAAGCTAATGAAATAGTGTCAATTACTAAGAAGGTATTTAGAGGACAAGAACAGGAGCATCACTTTCATATTTTGCTTTCTGACATACAAAGTCCAAGACTTCAGCCTGTTTATGGAAATCATGAGCCCTTCCTAGCCACCTCTTATGATGGAAAACCCAGAGCAGCCATTTCCAGGATAGCAAGAGCTATTCTAGTTGGTGGGAGCACAGTGAAGTGGAAAAGTCACTGGTACCTGGAGTCAGAAGAGCTGTGTTGGAATCCCTGACCACTCCTACCTTTGTGACCATTGGCAAGCCAACCTCAGCTCTCTGGATCAGTTTCTTTAACTGTAAAATGAGGGGCTGGGGGCTCTCTCTGAGGTCCCTTCCAAATCTAGGTCCTGTGAAATCAGGGGATTCTTGGTTTTATTTTCTGTCTGTTCATTTGTTTACATCAAAATCATAGAACATAAATTTTAGAAAGGGACCTTAAAGATCCACCTGATCCATCTCCATTTAAAAACTCAGGTCCAGAAGAGGACCTTGCCCAAGATTATGCTTCTGGTGAATGACATAACAAGGAGCACCAAAACACTTCATGAATAATTTTAGGTCTTTTGATTCTCACCCCAGAGTGAGTCCCATGACATCCTACTACTTCTAATTTTTGTCTCAGAATTTTTACTGCAACCAAACTGAACCACTTGCTGTACTTGTGCATGACACCCCAATTCTTTTTCCCTCTTAAAATCACTGTTATGTCTGGAATATACAGCCTCTTTCCTTGAGCTTCCTTGATTGCTTCAAAGTTTAACCCAAGGACCATATCATACATGAAACCTTTCCTGATCCCCCTTGCTAATTAGGTGCCCCAGATATTATTTTCTATGTATCTTTTCTATATATCTTTTATATTTATATTTTTGGATATCTTTGGTGGAACAACATTTCCCTAGCTCCCTTTTCCCCAAATAGCAGAACAAAAACACAATTCAAGCAAATAGGTATAACCCAACAAAACAAATCCATACATTTACCATGTCCAAAAAATATATGCTTCATTCTGCAGATTGAGTCCATCACTCCTCTGTCAAGAAGTGGGTAGCATGCTTCATCATCACTTAATTGGAATTGTGATTGGTCATTGCGCTAATCATAGTTTTAAAATTTTTCAAAGGTTTTTGTTCTTTAAAGTGGTCTTCTTACTGTACAAATTGTTCTGCTCATTTCAATCTGCATAAATTTGTTCCAATCTTTCCAGTTCTCTGGAATTGTCCCTTTCAACATTTCTCATGGCATAATAATATTCCATTATATCCATCTCCTTTCACTTGTTCCACCATTTCCCAATTGATGGGCACCTCCTTCGTCTCCACTTTTTGCTATGACCAATAGAGCTGCTCTAAGTACTTTTTAATATATAGATTTTTTTCTCTTTCTTTGATTTTGTTGGGGTCATGGCCTAGTTGTGATATCACTGACTTTGGGGTCATAGTTCCAAATTACTTTTTTTTCCAAATGACTAGACCAATTCACAACTCCATCAACAGTACACCATTGTATCTATCTTTCTGAGAACCCTCCAACAGTGGTCAAGAATGGATTTAGTGTTGACAGGTGTAGCCAGCAACTCTAGTCAAGCATGAGTAAACTTTCACAATGATAAAGCTCATCAAAAGAAATCAGATCCAATTGATATATGAATGGGAGTCTCAGCAAAATTTCTGAGTATTTGCACACAACCCCAAAGGATCTCAGAGAGCTGAGGTTGACCATCCAATGGATTCTTTCATGGAATAATCTGAACAAAATTAGAGAATTTTGTAGGCAAGAGCAGGGTGTGGGGAACAGAGGCCCACTAATTCAACCTGTGCCTGAAACAGGAATCCTTCCACAACATTCTTTCAGTATAGTTTTTGAGTCTTGCCTTGAATACTTTTTTTTTTTTTTGGTGTGGCTATTGGGGTTAAGTGACTTGCCCAGGGTCACACAGTTAGTAAGTGTCAAGTGTCTGAGGCCGGATTTGAACTCAGGTACTCTTTTTTTTTTTTAAGTGAGGCAATTGGGGTTAAGTGACTTGCCCAGGGTCACACAGCTAGTAGTAAGTGTTAAGTGTCTGAGGCCGAATTTGAACTCAGGTACTCCTGACTCCAGGGCCGGTGCTCTATCCACTGTGCTACCTAGCTGCCCCAACCTTGAATACTTTTGATGATGAAGAGCTCACTACCTCCTACATCTGCCGATTCCATTTTTGATAGCTCTGAGGGTCCATAAATCTGCCTCTCTGCCACTTACAAACACTGATTCTGCTTCTGCCTACTGAGGCCAAACAGAAAAAGTCTAAATGCCTCTTCCAACATAACAGCCTTTTAAATATTTGAACATGGCTATCATGTCCTTATTTCTTCTCTTCAACTGAACAGACATCGAGGAAAATGAAAGTAGGAGAGAGATTTAATTCACCTTTTTGTCAGCTAAAACTAATTTTATCACAGATAATTTATGTCTATGCATACCATCAGTCTGTGACAAGTCAGGGAATGTACTGTATAGCTTTTGAAATATTTGCAAGGGTTTTTTTTTTCAATTGAGAAAATATGGTATTACAGTCAGTTTTCTATTATTTATATAGTGGCATGAGTAGTTCAAAACAGCAGGCAATTTTAAAATATTTATATTTGTGGTGGGGAGATGTTTGGGGATTTATATTTTAATATGTGTTCTTTTTTTTAGGCAGTTTCCAATGGGATGTCATCCGCCTTTCATCCATTGCCTAGCAACATTCTATGATCC
This sequence comes from Dromiciops gliroides, assembly GCF_019393635.1. Taxonomy (NCBI): domain Eukaryota; kingdom Metazoa; phylum Chordata; class Mammalia; order Microbiotheria; family Microbiotheriidae; genus Dromiciops; species Dromiciops gliroides. The sequence continues at coordinate 78,127,087 of NC_057864.1, forward strand.
TTTCATAGCGATTAAGGGCATGTTCACACATGGTGTTGAGGTTATAGGAAAGTTCCTTAATATCTAGTTTACTCTTAATTAAATGATTAATTGAGGTGCTTGCCCTTACACTTGTATGGTTTTCTACAAACAGTAGGTAGGTGTCAAATAGTATCTATTGGAGTCTCACCGGGCAAAGGAGTAGGAACAATACTAGTCAAGAAATACAGTTACACCTCCCTTCTGCATCACAGGGTTTAGGGGCTCAGAGCCCCCTCAATCTGGAAAATCCACATAAATTTTTTTTGCCCTCCCTTCATACCAGAAAAGAAGTCTGAATTTTTTCTTTTTCTTTTATGAGGAGTTTATGGTACCTTATTTTAAAATTTAGATTGGTACAATATAATGCCATTCATATATTTTATGTACTTCTGAGTTTCTAAACTTTTCTTGTCATCTGCTAGCCTTCACATGTCATCTGCAGCTTCTGCAAAATTCCCCCCAAATTCCCATTTAACTTCTTATGCCAACCCATGATATATTTGAAACCTTGATGGGGAAAGTTGTGATGTGGAAAGGGTAAATGTAGGTAGCCATTCATTATGAGAGGAACAATTGTTTGGATAGATATGAAATTGTAATAATAGCTATCATTTATATAACACATTGAGGTTTGCAAAGCATTTTATCCCCATAACAACCCTGGGAAATAGGTGCTATTATTTTGACCCCCATTTACATATCGGGAAAATGAGGCAGGCAGCTTAAATGGATTGCATAGGGTCACACAACTATTAAGTGACTGGAACTAGATTTGAACTCAGTTTTTCCTAACTCCAGGTCCAGTGCCCACCTATACTGTACCACCTACAGTCTACAGTTTAGTTAAGGGGATATAAGATACACACAACTGTAATACAGAATAATAGATGGTGAATGCATCAGAGGATTGCACCCAAAGTGCATTGTGACATCTGAAAGGGGAGGATAGGTGAGGGGTCATGGTTCCATGGACCCGGAGAACTAGGATTTTAAGCCCAGATTTTCCACCTCCAAAAATCCCCTATTGTCTCTCTTCCGTGGAGTGATTTGTTTTAGTTTTTGAGAGGGAGAGAGGGACTGGAACTGTGATTTTATTGGCGGAGGGAATTACCAGTGAGGAAATTCTTTTTGCCAATACATATCTCCAATTCTCCTGCAAATTATTGCCTTAGTTGCCTTGGGGCACAGGTGGTTAAGTCCCTTGGCCAGAGTCACAAGGTTTCAAAGGCTGGACTTCCACCCTAGTCTTCCTGACTCCTGAGGCTGGCTCTCTATCCCCTACTCCACAGTGTCTGTCTAGGGCTTATAAGGGACACCTCAAGGAGTACAGAACATTATTGCATGTGAAATGAGACTGATCGCTTAGCTGTTTGGCTGCATCAACAACACTTGGGCTAATGATTCTCAGAGTCCATGGGATGATAGTAGAACTAATAACAACATGGAACAACTTGGGTCCACTGATCAGCACAGGTCAAGGCCTTCTGCTGGCACTTACCTAATTTAAGGGGAATGTTGTACGTACAAGGCTCTCTTAATTCAGAATGATTCAGGGAGAGAGGGAGTTTAGTTGATTGCCCATTGGCTCCTCAGCCAGGGAAATACTTTAAACTGTTCTCCTCTGTGTTTTGGCGTTTGCTATGTTGGGTAGCTAGATGGTGCATTAGATAGAGCACCACACCTGGAATCAGGAAGACTCATTTTCCTGAGTTCAAACGCAGCCTCAGACACTTACTAGCTGGGTGACCCTGAACAAGTCACTTAAGCCTCAGTTTCTTCAACTGTAAAATAAACTGGAGAGAAGAAAACAGCAAACCACTCCAGTACCTCTGCCAAGAAAACCTCTAATAGGGTCACAAAGAGTTGGGCACAAGTGAACAACAATACCAGTACATAGTGAAACTTTTCATGTATTTGCCCATTGATAGTGGGATAGGAATATGGTTCCCTATGGAATGGCTGGAGATGAATAACATACATGCTGGTTTATGCTTGGCACAACTGCAAGCTTAAATGCATCACTAAGAAAGATCAGAGGGGAAAAGCCCAGTGTTCCAAAAGATGCTCAGGGGAGTCAGGCTGCTAGGTGGCACACTAGCTAGAGCTCTGGTCCTGGGGTCAAGAAGACTTGAGTTCAACTCTGGCCTTAGACACTTACTAGCTGTGTGACCTTGGACAAGTAACTTAATCTCTGCTTCATTTTCCCTATCTGTAAAATGGGAATATTAATAATATGTAGCTCCCAAGGTTGTGAGGAACTTATAAAGTGTGTATCACAGTGCCTGGCACATAGTAGGCACTTAATAAATGCTTATTTCCTTTCCTTCCCCCTTGCAGTTCACCTTTTAGTGCTTTTGTACATATGTGACAAATAGATGGACAGTGACCTCATCTCCAAAGTATGAGTTATAGCCCCTCCAACTTAATTATGTCTCTTGACATAGCTCCCTAGGCTACTGGCTTTCTAAAATGAAAAATGAGTTCCCCTATTGTGGTTTTGTAGCCGATCTCCATAGCTTTTGTGTTTCTATTGCTCTCCTAGCTAAATCATTTTTCTTCATGGCTCAGGACCTGGTTTGAGTACTTGTTAAGCCCATGGGAGGAGTAAATGATGCAGACTTTCTCTTTGTGGGCACCAAGTAATCATAATTACAAGAGAGTCATGGTTCTGGCCAGTCAGTATGAAAAGACAATTCTGCACGAGCATTCTGAATCCTGCAGACTCAGAAAAGAACATGTTGAGATGTGGCTGATCTGACAAAGCAGCATTTTTCTTTCCTCTTTGCTATTTGCCATTGCTCTATTTTATCAGGAAATCCAGGCATCAATCTGGGTGTCTGGGTCACAGAAAAGAGTTAAGAGAATTTAGAGAAAGGACAGCACATGAGTTTTCACAAGAGTGAAGACTCTTGGGCAGCTAGGTGATGCAGTGGATAAAGCACCAGGCCTTGATTCAGAAGGACCTGAGTTCAAATCTGACCTCAGACACTTGACACTTACTAGCTGTGTGACCCCGGGCAAGTCACTTAACCCTCATTGCCCCCCCCCACACACACACATAAAAGTGAAGACTCTTAGATGAGGCATTCACAGGATCAGAGCTAGAAGGGACCTCAAAGCAGAGGCCATCTGGTTCAACCCTCTTGTTTTCCAGAGGAGGAAGACATTGAAAACAAGGGAGCATCATAGATGGAGAGTTGGAAGTGACTCTGATGCCCCCTCCAGGCCTTTACCTGACTTCTCAGACACATTCAGAATTTGTTGCTCATGAGTACCACCCTCTTCTTCTTTCCCTTCATTTTCTAGCACTTCTTTATATATTACCTTCCCCTGTTAGAATGTAAGCTCTTTGAGGAAAGGAACTGTTTGTGTGTGTGTGTGTGTGTGTGTGTGTGTGTGTGTGTGTGTGTATGATATATAGACACACATATATAGCTAAAGGTAGGTATATATATAGATATAGATAGGGGGAGGGGAAATAGATTGTATTGTTAGGTTAAAAAAATTATACTAGTTTTTTTTTTTTAATGTGAGTTCCTTAAGAACAGGGGCTGTCTCTGTTCTTCAGTTCATATGCCCAGTGCTTTGTGCATTAAGTGTTTTTCAGTGCAAAAAAGAAAAATGTAGCAACTTATCGGTTTGCTCTAGCTGTAGCTGTGCTCTGTATCCTACATGGTAGGTACACTTTCACTCAGTCAGTCAGCAAGCATTTATTAAGTTCCTTTCTATGTGTGCTAGACACTGGGATAAGTATTGGAGATACAAGGAGCCTCTCTCTCTCTCTCTTCTCACCCCCTCAAAAAAAAAAAAAGCAGCCTCTTCCCTCAAGGAGCTCACAGTCTAATGGGTGAAATGACATGCAAGCAACTCTGCATAGGATATATACAGGATAAATTGGAGAGAATCTCAGCGGGAAGGCACTGTAAGATTAAGGAGGGCTAGGAGAGGCTTCTTGCAGAAGATGGGATTTTAGCAGAGACTTGAAGGAAGACAGGGCAACCTAGAGGTGGAAATGAGGAAGGAATAGAATTCTAAAAATGGGGGACACCAGAAAAAATATTCAGAGTCAGGAGACGGAGAGTCCTGTGCAATGAATTTTCCTTCTTTTCTTGAAAAATATAAATGGAAGGAGCAGCTAGGTGGTGCAGTGGATAGAGCACCAGCCCTGGAGTCAGGAGTACCTGAGTTCAAATCCAGCCTCAGACACTTAACACTTACTAGCTGTGTGACCTTGGGCAAGTCACTTAACCCCAATTGCCTCACTAAAAAAACAAAAACAAAAACAAACAAATATATATATATATATATATATATATATATATATAAATGGAAAGATCCTTGAGCTAAGCACAAAAACATTCAGGATGTCCCAAAAATCTTAGTGCTGTTTTAAGATTCTCTCCCCCCCACCCCAATACACTAAGGTTTTTGGGACGCCTTCCATAATGTGGACGACTATAGAACTTTAATAATTCTCCTTTTCTAATAGGAAATACAATCATAATTGCCCTATTTTAGACAGTCAGTAATATCATACAGATAACAACAGCCAGATTGTACCTTCTCTATAGTCATAACATTTTAGCCTCAGTGACTTAAGTGCATAACTTCAGTTGACAGTTATAGGGGAGACAGGTTAGTCTTAGTAAAAATAGAGGATTCTTAGAGTTTGGCACATTGGATTATTTTCCTTTGCATAAAAGGAAAAGGTTGGGTTAGTTACAAGTTAATATTTCTAGCATACTGATTTTGGTCAATTTTCCAATTCTTTGGGCATCTATGCCTTGATTATGAAAGTCAGAATAAAAAAATTCTTTCTTTGGTAAAGACATTGTGAAAAACTTTGAGCTCTTCAAAAGCAACGTGTTATAAACCTATGGGTTACATATTGATGCAATGGGTACATTGGTGTTTAAAATGTCAGGGTCATTTTTCTCTTGTGTTACCTATGATCAGATGAGCAGCCAAAGTATATATCTTGAACTCAGTCAGGGAATAAATTTAGGGAGTTCATTTGAATTCAATTTTACTTTTTTTTTTTTTTTTAGTGAGGCAGTTGGGGTCAAGTGACTTGCCCAGGGTCACACAGCTAGTAAGTGTTACGTGTCTGAGGCCGGATCTGAACCCAGGTACTCCTGACTCCAGGGTTGGTGCTTTATCCACTGCGCCACCTAGCTGCCCTTCAATTTTACTTTTTAAAATGACAGATTTATCTTTATTTTTAGTCATATATCTATAGGTGGCTCTGATACTGTGAACATTTTTGTCTCATTAGCCATAGCTACCACTTATATGTAAAAACATAGCCAATTTGAATCAATCTGGGGAAAGAAATTATGATTGAGATTTCACCGATTTGACTATCATCCTTGGTTTTCTCTCCTAGAATCATACATTCTCCCTCTTTCTTAATTCATTCCCCACAACCTGCTAATTTTCATCCATCCTTCTTCTTAGGAGCTGAGAATTAAATATTTCTATTTTGTTTTCTCAGCATCATCTTAATAATTAACAGAGTCAATTTTTATGAGCCATACATCCTCTTTTCAAGGCTTAAATTATTCCATCAGATGAGTTGACAGTTTCCACCTGTATACTCTATTTTTAAGACTGTTCTGATACGATGAAACTGTGTAGATCATAGATAAAAGAGAGGAAGGGGACCTCAAAGAGCAACTAGTTTGCCACCTTCATTCTACATATAACAAAACAAAGGCCCAAAGAGTTGTGATCTGTCCAAGTTCACACAGACTCGGGATTTGAATACAGTTTCTCCAGTACCGAATCCAGGGCTCTCATGGTTTATAGCTTTGATGGTACAAGAGACCCATCCAGTTCCTCCCCTCTCCCCTGCTTCTTCATTTTATAGTTGAAAATGTGGCCTAGTCAGATTGAGTGACTTGCCCAAGGTTATATGAGGTAGTAAATGGCAATCTGCATTTAGATCCCACTAAGTCTCCTTATTCTAAATCCAGCCATTTCCCCATTGATTCACACCTTTCTACTGTATCATAATTACCTCCCTCTATGTACAATCCTAACCTTCTGATCATGAATATATGTTTTATTGCCCACCTGATGATTTTCTAATCTTTTTTTTTGCATGTTTGTTTTGCAGGAAAAAAGTGCCAGTTCAAATGTAAGACTTAAGCCTAATAAAGAGGTTCCGGGATTGGTACATCAACCTAGAGCAAAGTAAGTTATATTTCTAATTGATTTCTATGACAATATTTTAAGTAAAAAACCATAAAGGGCTCCTGGTCCTGTTTTCCCAAATGTCCAGTTAAGCTCCTTATATAGGGGAACTTAACCCATAGGGTATATTTTGCAGCAATCCTCACCTTTCCAGGGGAAAAAAAGGTCTGACTTATCTGTGGAAACTAAAAGGGAAGTGAATAGCATTTATATAGTACCTACTATGTGTCACACACTGTGGTAAGACACTATGCTTTATAGATATTATCTCATTTGATCCTCAATAACCTTGAGAGGTAAATGATATTATTATCCCCATTTTACAATTGTCAACTGAGGCAAAGACAAGTTAAGTAACTCACCCAGGCTTGCACAGCTATTACGTATCCAAGGCTGGATTTGAACTCAGATCTTCCTGACTCTACCATCAAAGCACCACCTAGCCTCTAACAATAATAAGCTTCTGCTATAGAATTTCATCTGCTCCCCAGAGTACAACACTGCCTATTTCACAGAATCCCAGAATTTCAGAATTGGCAGGAATCTTCACAGCCACCTAGTCCAATCCATTCCTGAAAAAGAATACCCCATAGTCTATTCATAAAGTATATACCATACCCAAGAAATGCTCATCCAGCCTTTGCTTGAAGACCTTCAACTGGGACAACCTGCTACCTCCTGAGGCAGTCTGTTCCCCTTTGGGGTAACTCTTGGTTTGGACTCTTTTCCTTGCATCAAAACTCCATTTTCCTTTTGGAAATTTCTACCCATTACTCCGCAATCTGCCCTTTAGGACTAGAACTTCTACAAAGAATCCCATGATTGTTCCTAATATGTGATCATAGAGAAGCAGTATGATAACCTGGATAGAAAGCCAAGAAGACTTGGGCTCAAGTTTTGATCTTGTAAGACTTAGAGCAAATAGCTTCAGTTCTCAGTGCCCTAGAAAGCTCTCTAAGACTATATGTTGCAAAGAACATGTTGTCCTGCATTAGTAGAGGAAGTTTCCTGACTGGGAGTTCTCTATAGCAGTGAAATCACAGGTCCATTCCCTGTCCCTATCCTTATGTAGTAATAGATCCATTAAGCAAGCATCATCAATCAAGCAACAACATTTATTTGAGTACCTAGAATGTGCCAGTCACTGAGCTAGGCACAGGAGATCCAAGGACCAAAGCAAATAGTTCATGCCCTCAAGGACCTGATGTTTTAGTAGGGGGAGACAATGCATATCTATGGCTACAAAAGAAACACAGGATGATTCGAGGGGGGAAAGAATGGAAGAAAATCAGGGAATGCCTCATATAGAAATTGGTGCTTGGGTTGAATCTGGAAAGAAACTCAGAATTCTGAGAGGTTGAGGTGAGGAGAATGTATTCTAGGCATGGGGGAGTATAATCCAGTATAAAGGCACAGACACAGGAGTTGGAGGGTCATGTACATGGTGGGCCAAAAGTCACAATGTTTTAATACCTTTCTGAAAATTATTTTTCTTTATTTTTCACCAGTTATAAGATTTAATTTTTCACACATAATGAAAATTCATTTCCTATGTATACTGTATATGATGCTATGACATTGTAAATTAAAAACAAAAAATAAAGGAATTATTCAATTTCTTAAATTTTATTGAATATTGAATTTAAATAAAAACATTGAACTAAAAATTAAATTAAATGTTGAAATTCCTTCATGACTTTTGGCCCACCCTGTATAAGGAAAAACCTGGAAGCCAGTAGGACCATAGAGTTCGTGGAGAAGAGAACCAGGAGTATTATGAGGCTCAAATGAGATAATGGATATAAAACCGATTCCAGAACACCTTTGCAGTAAAGTATAATAACAAGGCTGAAAAGGAAAGTTGGAGTCAGGCTGTGAAGAGCTTTGAATGCCTGAGAAGTTTATATTTGATCCTAAAGATGAGAGGAAGCCACTTGAGTTCATTGTGTTAGAGGAGTCAGATGGTCAAACCTGTGCTTTAAGAATGTCACTTTGGCTGAAATGTAGAAGATGGATTGTAGTGGGAAGAGACTTTGAGATGGGGAGACCAATTAGGAGACTCTTGATCTAATTCAGACAAGATTATCTATCTATCTATCTATCCATCTATCAATATCAATCAATATGTATCAATCCATCAATAGGTAGATTTATCAATATCTATGGATGGATGGATGGATGAAAGACTCCATAAAACCCAAAATATTTATAGCTAGCTGTACGTTTTTGTGTTTGTAGCGAACTAACAAACAAAATAGATATTCGTCAATTGGGGAATGGCTAAACATAGATGTGCACTGTGCTCTTCATAATGTCATTACACTATAAGAAATGATGAACATCATGAATACAAAAGAGCGTGGAAAGACATTTGAACTGATGCAAAGGGAAGTGAGCAGTCACTACAGTGTGATTACAGTATGATCAAAGATGAATGTTATAAAATGAAAAAGAACAAACTTGATTCCAAAGAAAGAATGTGAAAAAAAAACCTCCCTCCACACCTTTGCAGAAGTGAGGAGAGGGGGAAAGTCCATGACTATGGCACAAACATTGCTTGCAACATCAGATTATCTTGATGTATCTCTTCCTCATTTTTCTTTTTTTTTCCTTTTATTTCTTTTTAGGATTCTTTTTTTAAATTTGGGGTTTCAAATTCTCTCCCTCCCTTTCTTCCTCTTTTTCTTTCTTTTTAAAAAAATTCTTTGTTATAAAAGATTTCTATCAGGAAGAGGGGAGAAATATAGGGGAAAATCAAGGTGGTATAAGAACAAAAGACATCAGTAAAATCCATTTTAAAGATAATAATCCTGGCCAGCACTGATGAGATCTATACTAGGGCAATGGCTTTGTGAGTGGAGAGAAGGGAAGAGGTGGAAGAGATGGTTCTGGAGGTAAAAGGGGCAAGATTTGGAGAGTGATTGTGCATTTTGGGTAAAGAAATGGTGGGAAGGTAAGGATGGCACCGGTTGTCAATATTCCTTCTGCTGATCAACATAACATCCCCAGCCTGCTCAACTCAGTTGATTTCAAATGCTTCCTCTTCCACTCACAGGAGTAAGCAAATCCTCACATCTCACTGTCTTTCAAAATTATTTTGCTTCCAAGATCCTCAACTCAGAAATTCCTTTCTCATTGTCCTGCCCTTCTAATTCTCCCATTAACTTGCTCTTTGTTCTTATCATGACCTCTGAGCTTTCAGTTTCTCCTTGTCCTCACAGGCCAGCACCCTGTTCTGGTTTCACTCTTCTCCCTTTGTAGTCATGACCCAATCCTAAAGTTGGCCATTTTAGTGATACACTCTTCCATCCTTGAATCCCTTGGTCCTTCTAGTGATATTGGTGGTGGTGGTGGTGGCAACAGCAGCAGAAATATCTAGCATTTATTTATGTGCCAGGCACTGTGCTAAGCACTTTAAAAAAAACACTCTCATTCAATCTTCACAACAACCCTGGGAGATAGGTGCTATTATTATCCCCGTTTTACAGTTGAGGAAACCAAACAGACAGCAATTAAATGACTTGTCCAAGGTCACACAGCTAATAAGTGTCTAGGACCAGATTTAAACCAGGTCTTCCTGACTCCAGACCCAGTGTTCTACCCACTGTTCCACCTAGCTGCCTGTAACTTCCACCATCCCTCTTTAATCTTCTTACTCTGGAGTATCGGTCACTTCTGTAGAAAGTCATGAAATTCTGCTGAATGGTTCTCTTACAAATTTTTGCCGTCTGAGTTCCATTGAGTCCTCACTTATGCATGACATTTCTTGGATTCATCTCTGATTAACTATTACATTTGCCATAGCAGCTCCAAGATCTACTCCCAGTCTCCCCAGCAGATGACCCCCTCCTATCCTTCATGTTGATACCAATAAAAGTTACCAGAGATTCAATTAACACCTACTATCCACACACACACACACACACACAAAGCTTATACAGGAAGCCTTTGCCTAAACCCTCTTAATTCTAGTGATGTCCCTCTCCTAATCATTTCATATTTTTCCTGTGTAAAGCTTATTTGTACATATCTGTTTGTTGTCTTCCCCAATAAATTGTGAGCTCTTTAAGATCAAGGGCTATCTTTTGCCCTTTTGGTATCCCCAGTGCTTATCATGGTGCAGGGCACATAGTAGTTTAATAAATGTTTGTCAACTGACTGACAAAGGATAAATATGACATATGTACATATGTGTATGTATATAAAATACAAGGTAATATTAGGAGATCGAGAACAGTAATAACCAGGGAGGTTAGGAAAGGGTTTCTCTAGTAGCAGAGGAGGTAAGGAAAAAGTAAGAGGGACAGCTAGTGTAAAATCCAGGTAAGGTGAAGGAATACCAAATTCAAGGAATATCTGGCAATACAATTTGGCTAGAATATTGAGTGTATGAAGGGGAGTAAATGGAAGTAATGTTGGAAAGCTATCTTTCAACATCACACTCAGGATCCAATAGCTAGGAAGCCACTAAAGATTTTTGTGCGGGACAGTGACATGATCAGACCTGTGCCTTACAAAGATGTTTAGAAGCTTCTTGAAGTAATTGAGACAAGAGGTAAGAGGCTTTAACTAGAGTAGTGGTTATGTGAATAGAGAAAGGCACGGATATGAAAGATATTGTGGAGTGGAGGAAGAGTCTACAAGACTCATCAACCGATTAATATTGGGAGTAAGAGACGGTAAAAAAAAAAAAGGAATCAAGTAATTCTGGGGCTGAAAAGTCCATTTGACTAGAAGAATGATGGTCCCCTTAAAAGAAATAAGGGAGGGGCAGCTAGGTGGCACAGTGGATAGAGCAGTGGCCCTGGATTCAGGAGGACCTGAGTTCAAATCCAGCCTCAGACACTTGACTAGCTGTGTGACCCTGGAAAAGTCACTTAATCCCAAATTCCTCAAAAAAAAAAAAAAGAAAGAAAGAAAGAAAAAGAAATAAGGGAGGGGGAAGCTAGGTGGTGCAGTGGCTGGAGCACCAGCCCTTGATTCAGGAGGACCTGAGTTCAGTCCGGCCTCAGACACTTGACACTTGCTGGCTGTGTGACCCTGGGCAAGTCATTTAACCCTCATTGCCCCACCAAAAAAAAGAAAGAAAGAAGGGAATTTGATAGGGAAATTTAGGGGGGAATCAATGAGTTCTATTTTGGATATGAGTTTGAGATACTGATTAAATATCCAGATGCTACTATTCAATAAACAGTTGAAGATTTGAGATTGGAATTAATTGGGGATAACATTGGAGCTGGATATATGGATTCGGGAGCCATTTTTGTTGAGATGACAGTCAAACCCTTGGAAGTAATGAGATTGCCAAGAAAGAAAACAAAAGAGAAAGAGAGGCCAGGACCAAAGCTTTTGAGGGACCATATATTCTTCCACATTTCATCCCTGGCCATCCTAAGTGCCTGAAACTCTCTATATTCCTACTTAGTAAAATTATCTTTTTCTTTCAAGGTCCAGCCTAGCTACCAACTCCTCCTGGAAACATTCCCTGATACCCAAGTTAGAAGTGAAACTGTCATGGGGCAGCTAGGTGGTGAAATGGATAGAGCACTGGCCCTGGAGTCAGGAGGATCTGAGTTCAAATCCGGCCTCAGACACTTAACACTTACTGGCTTGTGACCCTGGGCAAGTCACTTAACCCCAATTGCCTCACCAAAAAAAAAAAGAAGTGGATCTTTCTCAGAATCTTTCATTGCCCTCTTTTACAAACTCCATCAATTCATTTCTCACATTCCAATGTATTTATTTCTGTATATGGCTTAGGTTCCTTCAAAGTTGTAGAGGCACAGTGGATAAGATGCTAGACCTGGAGTCAGTAAGATCTGAATTCAAATTCATTTTCAAACACTAGTTTTATGACCCTGTGCAAGTCACCTAACTTCTGTATGTCTCCGTTTCCTTATCTATGAAATGGAGATGATAATTGTACCTACCTTCTAGGGTTCATGAGCATAAAATGAGATATTTTTATAGAACTTCACCAACATTGAAGGGCTATACAAAAACTAGTTATTATTATTGTTAACTTCGTGAAAGCAAGAACTATCTTATTTCAGCCTTATATCCCTAGCATCAATCACAATGTCATACATGTAGTTGGACATTATTAATACTTGTTGACTTTAATTTAATTGAGAAATAATAACAAACACACACCCATATGTAATCTCCTAGCTCACTACCACCAACCTATCCCAGCAAAATGACCTTAAGTTGCCAAGGTGGTTAAGTACAAAGCGGTGTGGACTTGTAGTCAGGAGATGTGGATCCAAACTGTACTTCTGACATTTACTATCTTATGACCCTGGGTAAAACCCTTCATCTCCCTGGCCCTCAGTTTCTTCATCTGTAAAATGGAGATAATAGTTACAGTACCCTACCACATGGAGTTGGGTTGGGGGAAGGGGGGAAAGGGCCATGAAAAAATGAGCTACTACACTTATATCCATGACAAGAGTAAGAAGCATGTTGTGAATGGAGTGGTTTTTTAAAGTCATATTTTCAAAGGAAAGTGGATTGAATAGCCTATCTATTGTAGCTCCCTAAAAGAAATCCTCTATAGTTCCGTACTTAGACCAGGAGCAAGGTATTCACAGGTGTCAGAATCTAAAATTATCTATTGCAGAATTCATGGCAGTATGTTGTGACCATGTTTTATCACCCTTCAGGGGAATTCTATCATCGAAGCCAAACTGACTCCACTTTGTATTACTCTGCGGAGCTCTCTTCTATTGTATCTGACTGTTGAGGCAATAGGCAGTTAATAACGTGTATGCTATCAAAGCACCTCTGTATCAGGCTTGTTGAGGTCGATCCTTAAAAGTACAATGATAAAATTCTCTTATCTACTTAGTCATGAGGAGAGAAATGCATCTGAGCAGCTTTTCTGTGCCTTCTGAGTGACTATTAATTTAACCTTGATACATTGGACTAACATCAGGCAAATCTGCATTTCATAAAACTTCTAAAGCATCTTGTTGAATTAAAAAAAGCTTCCCCCCCCTTTTATCCCTCCTCTCACCAACTCTAGACAAGTTTGGAGTTTAACTGTAAATTTGGAGTTGCTATTTTAACCATGTGAACTCCATTGATGATGCTGATGAGTTCAGAGCTTTTGAGGTTCAAAAAGGGTTTATTTCACACCTTATTTGTTGCCCTATAGAATAAGGGACAACAGATACCATGGTTTTTATCCTTGATGCAGCTGCAGCTCAAGAAATTGAAATGCATGGTATGGGCTCTTTACATCTGATTTAGGGGATTTATCATTTTTATGCAAATAAGAGGAAAATTCCCATAAAGCAAAAGACAAATAATCCTGCATGTCAAGTTTCATTGATGTTGGTCAGTCATTTTCCAGTCATGTCTGACTTTTCATGACCCCATTTAGGTTTTCTTGGCAAAGACACTGGAGTAGTTTGCCATTTCCTTCTCCAGCTCATTTTACAGATGAGGAAACTGAGTCAAACAGGGTGACGTGAGGTGTCTGAGATCACAGAACTAGTAAGTGTCTGAGGCCAGATTTGAATTCAGGAAGATGAGTCTTCCTGACTCCAAAGCCAGCACTCTATCCACTGTACCAACCTGGCCGCCCCATCAAGTTTCATGCCATTTTTTTTCTTAATCAACATTTTTATTTAAAGTTTTGAGTTCCAAATTCTATCCCTCCCTCTCTTCCCTCTCCACTCCCTGAGGCTATTAGGAAAGAGAGCTAGGCTTGAAGTAGAAGACCTGAATTCAGGTCTCTCCTCTAACCCCTACTACCTATGTGACTTTGGTCAAGTCACTTGTAACCTCACTGGACTGGAGTTTCCTCATCTGTAAAATGATAGTGTTAGACTTGATGGGCTTGGAGATTCCTTCTAGCTCTGAGAGAAATGATCCTGTCTTCACAGAAGGAGCAATTGATATCTCAGGCGGTAAATTGAGCCGCATTTCCATTGGTGGAATCTTGGAGATTGATAAAGAATTAGCATCTTGACTTACGAAAATGAGCTAATTTCCCCATGCTTTTATAGTGTACAGTGTGGCTGTTGTTGTTGTTTTTTAAATGCACTGCAGATTAACCTTTTTTCTTTTAGGTCTAAAGAACTTTTGTAACACTACTCATAAATTTGGCAACCTTACTTTAAGACTATTTACTTCTCAGCTCTTTCAGCTGTACAGAAGGCCATTCAGACTCTAGGTGCCTTCTGTCAACACATGTAAATTTATGAAAAATTTGGTTCTTCTTGTCTTTAGTGTCTGCAGGGCTTCCTTCTCCCACTGGTGAGCTGCTGCAGAACCCATCATTTCCCTATAATGAGTGTTTGTGTTGTTTTCATGGGGAAAAAACGGGACTCCCTTAATAATGCAGTTAAGCCTTATTAGCAATGAATCGGATACCAACAATCATCGTGAGAATAACTGATACTTAAAAGCCTTTGTAACAGAAGCAGTTTTTTGAATGTCAGGAAATCTCAGCATAAAGTGTTCTTGAAAACACAGTAAAGTATTAACCCTCATAAATTATCTGAGTCTAATTATTCTGAGAAGCCAGGAAATAACCTAGAGATTTGTTGTTGTTATTGTTTAGTCATTTTCAGGCATTTCTGACTCTTTGTGACCCCATTTGGAGTTTTCTTGGCAAAGATACTGGAGTGGTTTGCCATTTCCTATTCCAGTTCATTTAATAGATGAGGAAACTGAGGCAAACAGGGTTAAGTGACTTGCCATGGGGAAGCTAGTGTGCAAATTCATTTACCGCCTGTCTTCCTCCAGTAAGAATTCTTCATCTTGTGATTTCAAATGTATTGAAAAACCATGTGCTTCAGAGTTTTGTACACCAAGTTTTTATAAACAGCTAAGAATTAGGTACTTAGGGAGGCCACCTCTATGGCAATGATAGAGTCCCCTATGGTAAACTTTATGCCTTGGTTTGTGGCCAAATGAGATCAAGTTCATAAAATACTTTATAAACCTAAAAACACTTTATAAATGTCAATTTATCAACATTATCATCATCATTATTATCACTCAAGGTGTGTTTTATGAGACTTTGTGGGAAATATGCAAAATATACTTTGGCATCAGAGGGCCCGAGTTCTCATCTCAGTTCTAAATACCAACTACTAGATGCATGATCTTACTACCTATGTGATAAGTCATTTCATTTTTCTGGACTTCAGTTTCTTCATCTGTAAAATGAGCAAGACTGAGGTCGTACTCTCTGAGGTCCCCAGTCCCTTCCAGCTTTAGAGCCATGATCTAAACATTTCTTTTTTTAATAATTAACTATATCTTCTTGACAATTCCATAGCTGACTCACCTTTACAACAGGACTGCTTAACCTTTTCTGTGTCATGGCCCTCTCTGGCACTGTGGTAAAGTCTGGGGACCCCTTCTCCGAAAGGTTTTAAATGCATAAAACAGAATTAAAAGAAAGCCAATTATAGTGATTGAAATAGAGTTCTCATTTTTTAAAAGTATACTGACTCCAGGTTAAGAACCTCTGCTTTATTTGCTGTGCTTGTGTCAGGAATTGGAGGCAAAAGGAGAAAGCTACATTTGTCCAGATTGAGTTTTATGCCTCAGCCTGGTTAAATCAGTTTTATTTCAGTTGTGAGTGCTTGCTCATCCTCACTATATCTGTCATTCTTATTGTGACAAAACCTTTATCTTAGACCATCATCTTTCTCTGAAGGGTCTGACTCACTCACTGCACAAATCTTTCAGGAATAATTTATGGCTACCCCAAAGCCATTCCTCCAATATACCTTTTCTTTTTTTGGTATATTTAGCATTTTGTTTTTCTCCAATTACATGTAAAAAATAATTTTAACAACTTTTTTAAAAACTTTGTGTTTCAAATTCTCTTCCTTCCTCCCTCCCCACCCCTCTTTTAAGAAGGCAAGCAATCAAATATGTTATATATGTGTAGTCATGTAAAGCATTTCCATGTTAGGTTGTGAAAGGAGACAAAAAAACTCAAGAAAAATAAAGTTTAAAAAATTATTCTTCAGTCTGTATTCGGACACCATCAGTTCTTTCTCTGGGGATGGATATCATTGTTCATCATAAGTCCTTCACAGTTGTCTTGGATCATTGTATTGCTGAGAATAGCCCGATCATTCATAGCTGATCATCTTACAATATTACTTTTACTTTGTACACAGTACATTTCTCTTTGCATCAGCTCATGTAAGTCTTTCCAGGTTTTTCTGAGAGCATCCTGCTCATCATTTCTTATAACACAATCAATCTACCTTTTCTGATAAACAAAAGCTACTTGTTATATTTCAAGGCAAGCAGTGAGTTCTTCTCTGTTAGTTGTGATGTCATGTAACCGGGGCAAAGTCAGGGTTAGTTTTAATCACACCTTAAATTTTTTTATACATCACAAAGCACAAAAATAGTCTTCAAAACACCTGTGAGATGGGCAGCATGATACTGTTATCTTCATTTGACAGATGACGAAACTAAATCTGCAAATGGTTAATTGACTTATCCAAGAGTCATCATGATGTAGTGGAAAGAGTGATGCATTTGAAATCAAGGGACTTGGGTTGAAATTCTAACTCCACCACTTACTATCCCTCCATGTATTTGGACAAGACCTAACTTGTTTGACTTGCTTTGATTCTCTCATCTATAAAATAGTAGCTCAACATAGAGGAGATTCTTGTTACTCTGGGGACTGGACCAAGAGAGTTCCTGTGATAATGCTAGTATGTGCTTTACTAAAAATGTTTAGATTATATCTGTGGTTATTGGAAGCTCAGGATTCCTTTTCCCCCATGCTATGTTGGAATCTCTAGGTAAGAGCAGATGAGAGAGTGTGATATATACTCCAGGAAGGGCGTGGTGATCCTCAGATTTAGTACATGCAGCAGCAG
This sequence comes from Dromiciops gliroides, assembly GCF_019393635.1. Taxonomy (NCBI): domain Eukaryota; kingdom Metazoa; phylum Chordata; class Mammalia; order Microbiotheria; family Microbiotheriidae; genus Dromiciops; species Dromiciops gliroides. The sequence continues at coordinate 78,144,174 of NC_057864.1, forward strand.
GGACGGTGCTGAAAGGGCAAAGCTTATGTCACGTACCATCATGCATGCCAAGCATGTGGAAGCCCCATGGGAAAGGTGCTTCTAAATTGAGATTTGGCATTGGAATGGATTATAGAATTTGAACTTACAGTCTAAACTTGTAAACTTTTGTTTCAAAAATTGCAGAAAAACAAAATTTTGCTTTTTACTTTTAAAAAAAATCTGGTATTTATATAGTGCTTTGAGGTTTGAAAAACACTATACATATGATAACTTCCTGGCTTCCTTTAAGTCTCAATTAAAATCCCACCTTCCCTAACCCCTCTTAATTACAGTGCTTTCCCTGTTTCTCTTGTATATATATTGGTTTGCATGTTGTCTTCTTCATTAGATTGTAAACTCCCTGAGGGCAGGGACTGTTGTATCCCCAGAGCTTAGCACAGTGTCTGACATATAGCAGCTGCCAAATGAATGTTTGTTGAATGAATTAATATGATTCTGAGAAGTTAGGCTCCCTTCCAGCTCTGAATCTATGAAATAACAACAACAACAAAGTAGCTCAAGGGATAGAATTCCATGGCCTGAAATCAGGAAGACCTGAGTTCAAGTCCAGCCTCAAATACCTAATAAATATGTAACCCTGAGCAAGTTGCTTAACTTCTGTTTGCATCAATTTCCTCGACTGTATAATGGGGATAATAACAGCACCCACTTCCTATAGTTATGAGGATCAAATAAGATATTTGTAAATTGCTTAGCACAATACTAGGCACATTGTTGTTGTTTGTCCTTTGTTCTTGAAGAGGACTATGACATGGAGGTGATGTCATGACTTGCACTGGATTGGATTTTAAGCAAGGAAAGGCTGTACAAGGTCACCAGTCTCACTCTCTACTCCAGAGTCATCTGGGTCCAGTAGCAAGATATATATCAGAATGACTGGAGATGGCCTCAGATGTCTACGGCAATTGGAGTTAAGTGACTTGCACAGGGTAGTAAGTGTTTGAGGTGAGATTTGAACTCAGGTAGGTCCTCCCAACTTCAGGACCGGTGATCTATCCACTGGGCCACCTAGCAGCCCCTAGACACATAGTAGGTATATAATAAATGCTTGTTTCCTTCCTTCCTGATAATAATTAGCATTTGTATAGTTCTTTAAAGTTTGCAAAGCACTTTACAGATATTATCTCATTTGATCCTCCCGATAACTCTGTGAGGTAAGTATCCCATTTTACAGATGAGGAAAATGAGGCCCTGAGAGAGGGTAACAGATTGGCCAAACGCTAATAAGTATCTGAGTTAGGATTTGAATCCAGGTCTTCTGAGTCCCAGTCCTGGGATTGTGACCATTGTGCCACCTAGCGTCCTCACGGCCATACAGCTTGATGGAGCCACAACTTGGAAACAAGTCCAGAGAATCCCCCCCCCCAAACCATACTGCCTCCTCCCCCCTGTACATAGAGGAAGAGGAAGGGGAGGCGACATCTCGGGATTCAAAAGGTACCCCCTTTTTAGGGTCCCATTGTCACCCCAGCATTAAAAGTGTTGACCAGAGGGACTCTGCATAAAGTCATTTGTTTCCCACCCTTCCCACATGAATCCTCAAAAGAATGGACTATCCGGTCCTAGAACTAAGTCTGTGTCGGCTTCATCTGTGCTAGGAAAGAGTCTGTCTGATGCTATTTGGTCTCCAGGCTGGACGACTTGTTTATTCGGTTTGTTTTACTTAAAGGATCAATTTGAAAAAGTGGTAGTTAAGGAAGCCTGTGGTTCAACTCAGGAAAAGATCAAACAGCTTTTGCCGTAAATAAATCTTGAGCCTGCCCAGCCATTAGCTTTGGTGTCAAACAAGTCACGTGGGCACAGTGAGACTTTGGGGAACTGCAGTGTGGAATGCAAAGGCAGTAGCCTTGAATGAGATGTGTGTCTCACTGGGTTTCTTCATTCTCTGCACTCTATGCCCAATCCTAGGTACAGAAAGCAACCTGGTGACTTGCAGGTATTACTGCATTGTGCCAATGGAAGCAAATCTCCATTTTGATCTAGACCACCTGCTTCAAACCTTCCCCCAACCCCATTTTATAGATTCTGTAATTCAGTAGAACACTCAGGAAAATTTAGACTTCATGATGGGAGGGACTGGGGGGGGGCAGTCTTTAACCCTGGCAACTAGCATAGTGCCTTCTTGCACATAATAGGCACTTAATAAATGCTGGTGGGTTTTGATTGGATGAAATACTCAGGTTTAGGGAGGGGAAGTGGCTTGCCTAATGTCACCCAGCTTGTTAGAGACAAAGAAATACTTGGTACTTAATCCAACGATTTGTCTACTCTACATGTTACCTCCATATGGTTTATTGAACGGTTGGATTTAGGTGGATAGTAAATCCGCATAATGAACATGGATTCCTAAAAGCTACCATTTTGAGGGCAGATGTAGGAAGAAGGACATGGTCCTTTTTTGGGGGGGAAGGAAGTATAGAGGGGTGTGTGTGTGTGTGTGTGTGTGTGTGTGTGTGTGTAGTGGATCCTTTTCTTTTTGATACCAGAACTAATAATTTATAGATATAGATATATAGATGTAGACATTTTTCATATGATCCTATGTATATATGTTCATCTATATCTGTGTGGAATATATACACATGTGTGCATGTATGTATGCTTATGTGTATATTGTGCATAGATACAGATTATCACCATGTATTCTGAGCTGACACTGACACGGGGTCAGTCCCTAGATATTTCAGCTTGATATTAGGATGAAATGAGACACTCATAGGTCATTCAATTGTTAACCTAATTAATGGTTAACTTAATAGTCCTTTAGCCATAGCAGAAGGCTGTTCATAAAGTATGCCTATATACCAAAGCACATGAGCTTTTCTCATGGTAAAGCCTCTCACTCAGAGCACATTTACTCTCATTTCAGACATGCTCCTAGCAAGCTCTGGTTTTTGGTTTCTGAGGTCATAGCATATTAGAACTGGGGGGAGAAGGACCGCAAGAAGAAATAAATGCCTGAAATTTCAAAGGAGGTAACAAAAGGTGACAGCAAAGGTGGTGACAGAAGAACCCCCAAAAGAAGAAACAAGAACTCAACAAGTCCAGATGTTTTTTACTTGGCTGATATAAAGGCAAACAGCTCCATGTGCCCCCAGAAAGGAAGGAGGATCCCACTGTATTACAATTTAGCATAAATAATTGACGTTCCTGTGTCATCAAGATTTAGGAAACCTGCCCTCAAGAAAAAGTTAAATTCTGTTCACAAACACAGGGAAGTGGATAACATATTTTAGGAAGATTTCTATCCCAAAGAGCCAAACTGGAACAAAAATAAATGAATTTATTAAAAGAATAAACACCCAGACAGCAGTTTCCAGGGGCTTCCTATTGCCTCCAAGAGCAAATAGAAAATGTTCTATTTGGCATTCAAAGCCCTTCTTCCTAACCTAGCCCCCATCCTACCTTTCTAGTCTCCTTGTACCTTACTCTTAGATCTAGTGACACTGGCCTCCCGCCATTTCCTCAAACAATATACTCCATTTTCTCTAGCTGTCCCCTAGACCTGGAATTCTCTTCCTCAAAACTCCAACTACTGACTGCTCTGGCTTCCATTTAAGTCCCTACTAAACTCCTACCTCCTACAAGAAGCCTTCCCCAATCCCTCTTACTTCTATTGTCTTTCCTCAGTTAATTACTTCTTTATCCTGTAAAGAGCTTGCTTTGTATATATTTGTTTGAATATTGTCTTTCTCCATTAGACTGTGAGCTCCTTGAGGACAGGGACTGTCTTTTGCCTCTTTTTGTATCCTCAGCACTTAGCATGGTACCTGGCACATAATAAATGCTTAATAAATGTTGATTGACTACTTGGTACACATTAAGTCCTCTAGATAGCTTTCCAGGATGACTCATTCCCTTCTCTCCCTCTGTTTCCTGAGTTTCCACGATATTACAGTGACTACATTCTCCCCTCCCCTTCTGGTTCCTGGGTATTCTTGTCTGAAAAATTGGGAAATATATCCCTACGTCCCAGGATTATTGTGAGGATGATATAAGATAATGTGTATAAATATACTTTGTAAATGCACATTATTAGTCACTATTATTATTATCATCATAGCTAACGTTTATATAGTGCTTAATATGTGCCAGTTATTGTGCTAAGTGCTTTACAATTATTAGCTCATTTGATCTTCACAACAACCCTGGGAAGTAGGTGCTATTATTCTCATTTTATAGATAAGGAAACTGAGGCAAGCTGAGGCTAAGTAACTTGCCCAGGGTCTCACAGCTAGTAAGTGACCTAGATCAGGTCCTCCTGACTCCAGGCCTGGTTCTTTATCCCCTACACTAATAGATTATTATTATTATTATTATTATTATTATTAGCTATCCCAGGAGTCATTACTTTCACCAAGTATAACATAAGGTGTATTTATGTTCTCAGCTGTCCTTCTCTTGGCCTCTGCCTATACAGTTAGCTGAGTATCATGCTGCTTTCAGCTTTTCTAAAATATACTTTTCGATGTCATTATCGGGAGTTTATTTTCCTTTTGCTGTAGACATACACCCACCGGGTCATATTATTCCATGTAGGGCTTCCCTAAGCATTTTTTAGAAGCAGATGTGTTTACTTGAAGGCAGAAGTTAACTCTCACTTCCCTGTAATGTTCATTCAAATAACTGATACAGATTAGAAGGAAATCCTATCTCCTAGTTTGCTGACAATTATAGAATCACATAAAGTATCTTTGAATCATATTTTCATGTTAGTGAAATTCATGCTTAATGGAACTTCTAAGTGGGTTTCCCTCATGCCCCATTTCCAATCAGTTGCTAAATCTTTTCATTTCTCTCTCAATATTTCTTTATCTGTCCCCCCCCTCCCCTTTTTTTTTTATTCACACAGTCACTGGACTCTTAGAACCTCATTGTTGTTGTTGTTGTTGTTGTTTGTCCTTCTCAAAGACAATCATAATATTGAGAGGTGATGTCATGACTTGAAGTGAATTAGATTTGTGAGGGAGGGCTGGGCAAGATCACCAACCTCAATCTCTCCTCCAGAGCCATCTGGGTCCAGTGGAAAGATATAGATCAGGATGACTGGAGATGGCCCCAGATATCTGAGGCAATTGGGGTTCAGTGACTTGCCCAGGGACACACAGCTAGTTAAGTGTCTGAGGTGAGATTTGGGGGGGGCAGGGCAATGGGAGTTAAGTGACTTACCCAGGGACACACAGCTAGTAAGCGTCATGTGTCTGAGGCCAGATTTGAACTCAGGTACTCCTGAATCCAGGGCTGGTACTTTATCCACTGTGCCACCTAGCTGCCCCCAAACCTCATTACCTCTCACTTGGACCATCAAAATAACCTCTTAATTTGTTATTCAAAAGACACCTCCAGGGGCAGCTAGGTGGCACAGTGGATAAAGTACCAGCCCTGGATTCAGAAGGACCTGAGTTCAAATCCAGCCTCAGACACTTGACACTTATTAGCTGTGTGACTCAGGGCAAGTCACTTAACCCCCATTGCCCTGCAAAAGACACCTCCTCCATGTGCCTTCCCTTTCCTCCCACCCCTAGTTGATAATGATCTTCCCTTGACACCACATCTGTAACTCTTATTTGAGAGGCCCTAATATGACAGAAAAGGCCAACATACACTTTGGAGAAATCCTTGTATCTTTGACTCAAAAAACCAAAATCTGGAAATTTCATTATCTGTCAGTCAGTCAACAAGCATTAAGAACCTACAATGTACCAGGCACTGTGCTAGTACTGAGGATAAAAATACAAAGAATGAACCAATCTCTACTCACAGTGTCCATTCTAATGGGGAAAACAGGAACATGTAACAATATATATACAACAAATAGAAAGTTAATAAATAAAAAATATAACAATGAGTGAAATACAAGTTTGAGAAGGGGGCACACAGTTGGCGAGATCAGGAAAAGCTTCAAGCAGAAGATGGGTATCGAGCAGTCCTAAAAGAAGAGAGAGACCCTCTGAGGCAGAAGTAAGTATGAAGTTGATTCCAAATGGCATGACCGGTAAACAAAGGCACGGGGATGGAACATGGAGTGTCAAGTTTTATGAACTGAGAAAAGGTCATTTTAGTATTTGATCATGAACTTCCCTTGCAAGCATGTAGTTCACCAAGTTCAAAACAGAAAAAAAAAAAGGTTCCTCCCAATGGTGATCCCTGAGTCTGAGTGCATCAGAAGTTAATTTGAGGTTACTAATTTGGGAACCTTTTGTTAATCTGGACTTAATCACTTTTGTGTTTCAGCATGCACATCTCTGAAAGCCAACAAGAATTCTTCAGAATGCTGGATGAAAAAATTGAAAAGGTATGAAGTTAAATAAATATTTCATGTACTCTGAAAGGAAATATACTAGGGGCTTTATTTTTTTCTCATGAATTAGGGTCACATTAATATTCAGTGACTTTCTTTTTTCCATAAATTACTAAAGAAGCTAGTTGTTGCACTGATATTTTTGTAAGGACATGAGAACTGAGAGTTAAGGTCAAAAACTTGAATGTGGCTGTGGAGTAATTTGTGGATTCTATAATCTATCATAATGGTGCCCTTCTCTGAGGACCTCCTAGTGTTCTCAAAACCTCTGGTCCAGTAGAAACAGTTTTACCTTCAAGCCTTGACCACCTTCTGCCTACAGGACTGTGGTGAGTCAACTATATAAAACAGAGCAAAGACCGAACCAGCCTTTGCCCTATAATCAGAGCTCACCTTAACTGTCTCCTGATCATAGATGCCCGGGGATCATGGCACTGGCATATTTGGTCCATGCCACACCTACACCTGTGATGACTGCTATTACTAAAAAGCTTTTGAAAAATATAATTCACCAATTCCTTTTTTTTCCCTTTACATCACAGTCATTTCTGGGAGGAAAACTTGCTCCATCCTATCCAGATTGAAACAACCCTTATGGCAAAGAAAAACAGTTAAACAAAACCATGCAGTACAATTACCATATCAGACAACATGGGCAACTTTCTGCCCTAGCAGATAGCTTTCCTTTTCTGTTCTCCGGGGCAGATGTTGGCTTCTCAGTTACTCAGTTAGCCTTCCTTTCAGGCACCTTTTCATTTGCATTATTGTAGTCTTTTCATATGTTGTTCTCTTGTAGCTGCTTATTTTTCTCTGCCTTCATTCACATAAATTTCAGGCTTCTCTGAGTTTCTCACAACCATCATTTTTCAGTGCACACTAACATTCTATTAGTTTCTTCAACCCTTCCCCCAAGCAATGGGCACCTACTTTGTTCCCTGTTCTTTACTACAATAGAAAGTGCTACTGTGAATGTTTTCATATATGTTGGATCATTAGACTTTTTAACTATTCTTTTTTTTTTCTGTGAGGCAATTGGGGTTAAGTGACTTGCCCAGGGTCACATAGCTAGTAAGTATTAAGTGTCTGAGGCCAGACTTGAACTCAGGTACTCCTGACTCCAGGGCCAGTGCTCTATCCACTGCGCCATCTCGCTGCCCCTTTTTTAACTATTCTTATTGACATTGAGGACTCTGAATTAAGCCAGAATCTCACCAGACCTTTTCTAGATTCAACCTTTTGCCTTCCTAGACCTCTAGTACCCACCAGATACCCTTAGATGGCTAGATTCCTACTCCTGATCCTGCCCCTGTTCTTAATATCATTCCCATTACTAATCTTTGTCCCTTGGATAGCTGGATCCTTACTATAACACCTTTGGAAGGTAATTAGTCAATAAACATTTATTGTTATTATTTTATAATATCATCATCATCATCATCATTATTATTATTATTAAGCATTTATTTTTATATGTTCCAGGAACTGTGCTAAGGTCTAGGGATATAAAAAAAAGGCAAAAGATAGTCCTAACCATCGAGGAGTTCTCAACACACACTTTGAGTTTTTAGTTGTGAAAATTGACATACACTAACCCAACCTCGGCACTTTCATCCTGTTAGCAGGGCACACGTTTGTAAATTTGTAAAAGGCTAGCTTTAGGACTGTGGCCTCTGTCTGGAGAATGGAGCTAACCTCATTTACTCCCTTGGGACCAGAACAAATGACCTGATCTCATTAGTACTTTGTTCTAACCATCTAAACAAAGTAGAATATAATGTCCATTAAAGACAGGCATTATACTAAATTGAAATTTAGTCTCTGCACTTCAAGAGAATCAAGTAGAAATATAGCTTAAGAAATAGTGAATCAGTTTGGGATACTATGACTTATAAAAATGATATTTATTCCTTGAGGGGAAGGGTTTATCCTTTAATTCACAACATTATCAATGAGAGATCTTTGTTCTAATTTAATTGAGACATCTCAGTTTTAATTTTGATTTCTATTATTCTCATAAATTTCCATGCTATGATCCATAATATAACAAAAGAAGCCTTGGATTTAAATTATTCATGAGCAGAGCCCCCACTATGAAATGGACTGCCCTAAGAGAGCAGCTGCCTCTTTTCTCCTCTAATTCATCATTTTATAAACCACCAATAAGTGACCAGTGAACATTTCTACAAATTGCCATTCTAATTATAGTGATATGCAGAATAGAAGAGGATCATAGATAAAACTGGGTATGTCTGACCTATGCCCTACAAGTATGTAAATACTTTTCCCTGAATATCTTGGTATTGACTATAGTGAAATGTTGTGTTGCCCCTAGTGGATCAAGCATGGCTTTTCCCAGCAGGGAGGTGTGATTTTTATAAAACTGTAAACCAGTTGCCAATTTTCCTAGAACACAAAGGCTTGTCATTTCCACCTATGCTAATAACCTTTTGTTAGAAAAGAGCAAGAAAAGGAGAAAGTACCTTATTACCTCTTAACAAAGTCTTCCATTCTCTACTGTTTTTGCCTGGCTTCCTGGTAAATAAATAGATTTGCTTGGTTGCAGTACTATTGTATAAAAATTTAAACCAAATATAAAGTTTTTAAAAGCTTACAGAATATGATTAGGCATTGAAGACTCATTTTTGGAAAGCATTTCCAACTATAATTCCACTCTGTTTTCTTAAGTATAGAGGTCGTCACTCCAGACTGATATAGGACCTTTTTCTGATTTGGGCAAGAGAATTAAGGATGCATCTAAAACATGAAAAACAAAATTTGTGACTTGACAGTCTCTTGGATAGAAATTTTCTCTATAAAGAGAATAGGTATAGATTGAAGAACTGTGTGACCTGGTGAAAGCATGGCTCTGGTCCCACTATTTCTTGGGATTTTTAACCCCCCAAAAATGGTATGTTAGTTTACCTATGCATATTCATGGGATAGCCTTTCCTTTCTTCTATCTTCTGTTACTCCTCTAATGCCGGGTGTCATTAGTAACCATATTTACACCTCTGCTCTTATTTTATCATTCCTGAGAAGAAAATGTCATTGAAATATTAGACTACCCACTCTTCTTTCCCCCTCATCACACTACTCCCATGACTGAAAGGAGAAAACGTTACAGGTCCCTTCTCTAGAAAACATCTGTTGTCTTAATGTTAGACCCTGACACAGCATACCACTCAAGAGCTTTGAAACATGTCTATATATTTCTATAAATAGCCTCCTTAGGTTTTTTTCTATTCCCAAATACAAGGTCCCCCAAAAGTCTTAGTGCAGTTTTAAGCTTTATTTCTAGGTTCCATGTGGATGGACACAGGTATCAATCCACTGAATTTGTTCTGAATTTAAATGTGTATATGTGTGTATCACTGCACTAACAAAATTTAGTCTAGTAAGGAACAAGGCATATATATTAGAGATGTTCAAAACTCCATATGAAGTCCAAAGAATATATATATATATATATATATGTGTGTGTGTGTGTGTGTGTGTGTGTGTTTATGTATGTATATATATATGTATTCTTGTATATACATGTATATGTATATATTGTGTATACATACACCTATATACACACACACATACACATGATTGGGTACCTACCATGGTGTGTTAAACTATGAGTAATTTAGCCTTGGGTTTTAAAATTTCATTTGCCCTACAACTTGTCACATAACTCTTTCTTCCCCATAGATCAATATAAAATTAAGTTGAATGAACCTTAGAATATTTAAACCAACCATTCCTTTGATTCATTCCCCTTATTGAATGTTTATAGGGTGCTGACCATTCAGCTCTCCTTCTTGGATTTTTCTCACTTGTTCTATTCAAAACACTATTTGTAGCAAGAAATTAATATGGGGATGACTTTTAGTAGAGTCTTGTTAATTAGGAGTCCTCTAATTCAGAAGTAGTGTTGGTTCAGGGCCATAGAATATCTGTAGAGCATTTAGAGAAGAGGAATTTGCTCAGCAAATAAACAGTATAAATATGACTTTTTTATTCCATTCACCAAACATCTACTAAATACAGAACATTATATTTAGGTACTTGGGGCAAATGGTTAGATAAGACATGATCCATGCATTAAGGAAACATGTAATCAAGTAGGAAACAAGACAGAAATATAAATATTAGAGAACTGCAAAACAACAGGTGATGTCCAAGAACTGAAGGTTTTACCATTGTGGGTCAGGGATTCTTTCTTATACTGGGTAGCATTTGAGTTGGATTATAAAGGGATGAAACAGGTGGAGCTGGAGAGAGAAAACACTTTTTTAGAAAAGGAAAAGCATGAGCAAAGGGACAAAAGCAGGAAAGTTTGAGGCACATTCCAAGGAAGCTTTCAGTGTGACTGTATGCCATATGTACTGGGAAGGAATATGGGGTCTCAAGAGAGAGCATGGCACCAGATTATAGTGGTCACTGGATTCCAGACAGAGGAGTTTAAATTTTACTATTTGGACAATAGAGAGCTTCTGACATTTTTCAAGTGCAGGAATGACATGACTAAGAAACTGACTTGTGCAAATAATCGACTTAACCACTTCAAGAAAAAAATAAAAACTAAATCTAAAATCATTTTAGTGCATTGTAGGGACATGGCTGAGGAGGAAATTCCCAGGGCTTCATTTCCTATGATGCTTACAAGACAGAGAACATTACTCATTAGGAGAAATTCCAGAAGACTATATGTCTGGCCACTGAGCAGATGCATCATTTGGACTATAAGAGGAATTCTAAAAGGATTCTGGGGGGGGGGGATAATAACTAGCATTTATATAGCAATTTAAGGCTTACAAAACTCTTTATAAATATCTCTTTTTTGCCTTACAATAACCTTGGAAGGTAGGTGCTATTATTGTCCCCATTTTTCAGATGAGAAAACTGAGGCAGAGTTTAAGCCCAGCATCACACAGCTAATAAGTTTCTGAGGTCAAATTTGAACTCAGGTCTTCCTGACTCTAGGTCCAGCACTCTATCCACTGAACCACCTAGCTGCCTCTAGAAAAGAAATGATGGAATATCATGGAAGGAAGACAGCAGTTTTATTTTTTGAAACAGAGCTGTAAGAGCCAGAAGAAATGGAAAGGCAAACTGTGAGTTGTGGTCAAAATGTGAAGCCAGAAAAGGAAGTTTATGTTGTGGTATTGCCATAGTTTTCCTGGTCCCTTGGGTATTCCTGGTAGATTCCTGTCAACCCCAGAAACAAGCAGAGATATTTCTGCAGATTGTAGAAGCCCTGAAAATTTTATATGGAATTCCAAGAGGCAGACAGTTCTAAACACTCAACTTTTGCCAGTAGGGAAGGAGTTCCAAAGTCATCATACTCAGGATATTAGTGAGTATTAGGTTAGCATTAGTATATTAGTATATAGTTAGTATTATATATTAATATTAGGTGTTAGATTCCACCCCTTGAAGCCTATAAGGGGTTATACCTATTTGTGTATGGAGAAAGAGGTGATTCTACTACTTGATTTCCTCTTGTTATATGCAACATTTTATGTCTTAATTAAATGCTTTTGCCATTGAATTTGACAGTGGTCTGCAAATAGTATGTGCTACCATCAATGGAATCACAGACCATAAATTGCAAAGTTGCTCACAATGAATCTTGGAAAAGTACCAAAGGGTTCAGTCAGAATTCTCAGAGGCTTTAGGATTCCATTATTTCAGTATTTTTGTAACCTTCACAGTTCCAGGCACATAGTAGATACACAACATATGCTTCTTATTGATCTTTTCTTTGCCTTAAAACAAGTCTTATAACATCTCTATTTGAAAAAAATACTGTGTGCACTTGGAAGAGGCAAAATATATTTCTTTATAAAATGTTATATAATTAAAATATCCAGCTAATTTAGATTGTCCTCTTTCTAACACTACTTCTACCCTGGGATTACCATAGGGGAAAAAAATTCTGTTTTGACTCTATTGTTGCCATTTGTTAGAGGAAAAAAGGCACATCACTTGCTAGAGCTTACAGAATTTAGCTGAGATGTCAAACTTTAGCTCAGGTGTTTAACTGGTTAGTGATAAGAGAATTTCTGGCTCAGCTTTATTACCTCTATTCATTTAAGATGAACATGTCAAATAACTTGCTCCAGGGTTAATAGATCTGGTTAGTTTACAGATTCCAGCTTTATCCCTCCTATTTACTGACTAGTTTATAATTTTACCTGATGCAGATCTTCCTCTTTTGCTGTCTGCTCTTTGGTTTGTAAATCTTTACCTTCCCCTTCTGCCCTCAGTAAAATTCCATTGTATCTGTCATGCTGGTGCAACTGAGACCTACATGAGGTTGTGTCTCAGCAAACTTCAGTTTTGTGAAGCTAGGTGCCTGCATTGACTTTTATATACTAATGTAGACATTGGTCTATGCTCTGAGCATATGATAAATCAGTTATTAAAGTGTTTCTGCATATTGGAGGTTTAATTGGCAGCAGCACTTATCAAAGAATCCTTGGGCAATTTTTTTCTGTCACTCTCAGTCAGGTTTTACTACATTGAATCTAAGCATTATACTCCCATAAGAGAGTAGGTGACTTAGAGTAGACACCTGTTCAATAGGCAAACCTCGTCATTTGGGTCAAGTGTTTAACACACAGTTAAAACAGCATTTAATAAATGCTAGACAGTTAGGACAGTTGACAATAGCCCCTGGGAAAGTACTCTGACCTTTTGCTCCTTCCCTATGATGCCTAAGAGTACTTTATAATCAAGAGGAAAACCAGAATATCTGTGATTTCTTATCCTACTGTGGTCTTACTGGTTTTGATGTCCCTGATCATTTATTTATAGCTAGGTGGCACAGTGGATAGAGCACTGGGCCTCGAGTCAGAAAGACCTGAGTTCAAAACTAGCCTCAGACACTTACTAGCTGTGTGACCCTTGGGTAAGTCACTTAACCCTGTTTGCCTCAGTTTCCTCAAGAGTAAAGTGAGCTGAAGAAAAATGGCAAACCACTCTAGCCAATAAAAACCCAAATGGGATTACAAAGAGTCACACATGACCAAAATGACTAAACAATAAAAATAATTGTAGTCATGGTGAAAGTTGTCTCATTCCATAGCTTCAAAGGAACTTTCCTTCAAAGTTTATAAAGACAGTTAGATGAAATAGTCTTCAATAGAAATGTGAAGTTAATTACCCTGTGACAATACTTGTGTGATATAGAGAAATTGGAGCAAAGGGACCTGGGTTCCAATCCTAGCTCTGCTTCTTACCAGCTAGATCACCTTGGGCAAAAAAATGTTTCTGATTCTCTGGCCTTGAAGACACTGAATGGAACTTCTACCCTGCCTAGACCTAACATTACCTGCCAGGCCCCATTTGAAGAGTTAGACTCTTCAACCTTTTCCTAACACTGGTGCCAACCCTGGTCCTGGTTCTGGTATTGTCTTAATCCCTTTTGTCCAGTCTGGACTTCAGTGTATTTCACCCTTATATCGGGGTATATTTAGGAATCAAAAGACCTGAGTTTAAATACTGCTCTGCCACACATTAAGTCTAATAAGTCTTTTAACTTCTCTGGGCCTGTTGCCTTATCTATAAAATGAAGGGATTAAAGTAGATGACCTCTGAGTACCCCCCCCCCACCAGCTCCAAATCTGTAATTCTAAATGACTAAGGAATAATGGGTAAATGGGTACAGGTTCAGTTTGAGAAAAACCTCCGTAAGCATTATTAGAGTGGGCTGGACTACTTTGGGAGGTAGCAAGTTTTCCCCACACTAGAGGCTTTCAGACTTAGGTTAGATTGCCATTTACTGGTGACGTTATTAAGGAGATTCCTGTTCAGGCCCGGGTTGGACATTGCATCACACCTAAAGTCCCTTTCAATACTTGAGATTATATGATAGGGGGGCGGCTAGGTGGTGCAGTGGATAAAGCACCGGCCCTGGATTCGGGAGGACCTGAGTTCAAATCCAGCATCGGACACTTGACACTTACTAGCTGTGTGACCCTGGGCAAGTCACTTAACCCTCATTGCCCTGCAAAAGAAAAAAAAAAGAGACATTATATGATAGGGTTTAAAGTGTGAACCCAGAGAAGCTAAAGATTTAGGAGCATCTTCTAAACCAAAGCTTCTTAAACTGGGGGTCTCAACCCTATATGGGGTGGCAGAACAGAATGTGGGGAGGGGTCATGAAAAATTTGGCAGTAAAATGTTTGATTTATGTAGCTGTTTTATATATCTATATGCCGAAGGTCACGTAAAAATGTCTCCAGTGAAAAGGGGTAGTGAATGGAAAAAGTTTAAGAATCCCTGGCTTAGATGGTTATTTATGCAAGTTGCAGCCAAGTTTTAAGGTTTTATTTTCCACTGTAGCTTTAGATCCACTTAGAAGAAGCACATAAAGGGAGGGGGAAGAAGAGTATCTATCGCCAGTAGCTGTGACTTAACCAAACAAATACCAAGGGGTACTTTTTTTTTTTTTTTGCAGGGCAATGAGGGTTAAGTGACTTGCCCAAGGTCACACAGATAGTGTGTCAAATGTCTGATGTCGGATTTGAACTCAGGTCCTTCCGAATCCAGGGCCAGTACTTTATCCACTGTGCCACCTAGCTGCCCCACCCCAGGGGTACTTTTTACCCTTTTTTATGCTAAACAAGAGTGCCCAGGGAATCCATGGATTCTTTTGTTTTGCAAATTGGTCTACAATTACAAAGAATTAGAAGCTGCCCAATGATATTCTCTATCCTGGTTAGAGCACAATGCAAATGAGACCAAGTGTGGGTTTAGGAAACCTTCATAGAATGAGCTGGTTACTGTCACCTTGACATGGAAATAAGATCTCTGGCATAAACCCATAGCATCAAGGTTATGGATCCCATGGTCCCCTGGGCCGCTACAGTCTGTTCCATGGCCCCAGATGCCTCCAATGCCCCTTGCCAACACATCGGTATATACATGTCACTGGTTGTAAGTACATGCAGATGCTTCAGCACAGATTTATTCTTTCCCTACTGGAAAAAACAACTCAAGTATTTGCTTTGTTTAGTTAAAAGCACTTCACCAGAAAAGCAAACAAAAGCCTCTATCTCACAGCTGTGCAATATGGCAACTAGGTAGTACAGTAGCACATAGAGGGTTGGCCTTGGAATCAGGCAGACCTGACTTCAAATCCTGCCTTGAATACTTACTTACTAGCTGTGTGACCTCGGACAAGTCAGCTGCCCTTTCTCAGCTGGTTTCCTCATCTTTAAAATGTGGATAATAATAGCAGCTACTTGACAGGGTTATTGTAAGAATAAAATGAGATCTTTACAGTAAGATATAAATGCTGCTGCTGCTGCTGCTGCTGCTGGAATGTAGCCCTACTTGTTGAATTTTATGTAATGTGACAATTTGAGTCATCAAGGGCAAAAAAAATATGAAAAAGACACGACCCAAAATTTTCACAGCTTATTTGAAAAGGTCAGCATCATTGGAAGGTTTCTATTATCTATACAAAATCATTTCAAGTTTCCAAAGTTTAAATTTCAGTAGCACCTTGACTTTCTTCAGCCTAGATCTTGCCTAGCAGATGAGATTTTCCCTACGTTGTCTAAGCTTTCAGACTTTTTCTATACTTCCTGCTTTTATTTTTATGTAAGAGCAAGAGATCCCTCCCTCCACATAATATATAGAGTTAAAATAAACTTTAGAAATAATATAATCTTGGGGCAGCTAGGTGGTGCAGTGGATAGAGCACCAGCCCTGGATTCAGGAGGGCCTGAGTTCAAATCCGGCCTCAGACACTTTAAACACTTACTAGCTGTGTGACCCTGGACAAGTCACTTAACCCCAATTGCCTCATCAAAAAAAAAAAAAAGAACAACAACAACAAAAATAAATAAATAAATAGATAGATAGATAGATAGATAGATAGATAGATAGATAGATAAGAAAAGAAAAAAGAAATAATCTAATCTTATGCTCTCATTTTTTATTGTTGTTCATTTTTCAGTCTTTGTGACCGCATTTGGGGTTTTCTTGGCAAAGATACTGGAGTGGTGTGCTAGTTCCTTCTCCAGCTCATTTTACAGATGAAGAAACTGAGACAAACAAGATTAAGTGACTTGCCCAGGGTCATACAGCTAGTGTTTTAGGTCAAATTTGAACTCATGACTCTAAGCCCAGCACTCTATCCACTGTACCACCTAGCTGCCCTGCCCCCCTTATTTTACCCATGAGAAAACTAAGGCCCATGGAGGGCTAAATGACTCATCCAACATTTTATAGGTGGCAAGTAGCAGAGCTGGGCCTCAAACACAAGTTCCCTAACTCTCTGCTTACAGTATACACCTTTCATTCTAGATATTCTCTGGGTGCCTCATTATCATTTTTTAAAAATATGTTATACTCCATTGAAGCTGTTTTTATAGCCTTGTTTATAATAGTGACCACCATGGTATCTATCCCTTCTCTATCCTCTATTCCTTTTTTTTTTTAAAGCCCTTCCTCCTCTTCTTTTGTAGGGAAGATGTTACATCTGCCAGTCTAATTAGGTTGTAATTACAAGGAGTAGGGATTGTGTGACCCATTCTTTCTCTTTTTTCCTACTGAACATCTATGTAAATGTCTTCTCAGTAGTGAAAGTGTTTTTAAATAGGATGTATCTTCTCCCACTGTAGTGAAATATGATTATATATACTGGTCACTAAGAAAGAAGGCTTTTCTCTCCAGCTGAAAGCAATTAGGTGATGCAGCCATGAGAAAGAAATCAGGTATAAAGTCAAAAAGAAATGAATACCTTCAAATAACAAATATATCCCTAGGGCCTGCAACAAGATCACTTTAAGTGCCTGCACTGGGATTCTAACTCTGGGCCTGCAAAAGAAGCCAGATTTAATGCTCTTTCCAAAACAATACAAAAAGAGATATCATTTTGCTCCTCAGGGAGCTTGTAATAAAAATAAAACAAAAAGCTGACATTTATATAGCAGTTTGCAGTTTGCTTGTAGCATACATTTGTGTTTGCTTGTGGGCAACATGATGGTGTTTGCCCATCATGGCTCCATGGGAAAGAGAAGAAGGTAGTTCAAGGTTGCCAGTGATGCCAAGGTGTGCCTGTGGTAAGTTCAAGTTCAGAACACTACCCAACTGCAAGTTTGTGACAAAGTATTGCTAGGCCAAGGATCAACTAAACTTGTAATGGGATCATGAGTGTAGAGTTGGAATCCATTTAGATTTCATCTATATCAACCCCCTTGTTTTATCAATAGGGAAGCTAAGGCCTAGAAAGGTAAGTGATTTGCCAAACAGAGGGCAAGTCTCTTGTGGTGAACTTTTGGGAAGACATATACTAGAGTCATTTAGAATGGGCAGGTATAAATGGGTTTTCATTTACATCCTTAAAGGGAACTCTCATTTGATGAAATCACAGATCTAGAAGATACCTAGGTCAGAATGAATGAAATGTATTCAGAGATTGATATGTAATCTGTCCATGCCAGAGCAAAGTGGGCATGTTGGAAAGTGATGATTAATAGGATTAGAGGTAGACATGAGTTGGAAGTCAATTTTATTAGTGCAGCCTAAGGAATTTAAATTAAGTGGTGTGGGGCTAAGTATAGATCTTTGAGGTTGAAAATATTTTTGTTTCCATGCAATTTTTAAAATCATATCCTTTTGTAAAATATATTCTTATTTCATCATGTGTCATGGGGAGCTGAGACTGAGCTACCATTCCAAACCTCACATTGAATAACTGCGGTCTTTAATTATGACTCCATTTTCTCAAAGATGTGTTCATCACCTCTTTTAAAACACAGCTTGAAATAATTCATCTCCTCCAAGAATCCTTCCCTGATCAGTGTCAGCTAATTTGGGTTGTGTCCCCTTAGGACTTTTGTGACCAGCTTGTGGTATAGTTTGCATTTTTTAATGTTTTAAAGTATTTTTCTTTGGCTTCATAGGCACATGACTTCTTTGCCCAATTGGCTCACCAAGTACTAGAACTATATCTCTTCTTGTGGAGCTGTGGAAAGAGCATTCAGCTTGTAGGATTTAACTTTTTTTTTTTCTTAAAGAAAACAACTGTATTTTTTTAGGATTTAAATTAGAAGCCCAGGACAGCCACTTAAAGTGACTTTGTCCAGACACTTAAGCAATGTGCATTTATTTATTTGTTTGTTTATTTATTTATCTATCTATTTATTTGTTTGTTTGTTTTTTTGAGGGGCAATGAGGGCTAAGTGACTTGCCCAGGGTCACACAGTTAGGAAATGTAAATATCTGAGGTCATATTTGAACTCAGGTCCTCCTGAATCCAGGGTCAGTGCTTTATCCACTGTGCCACCTAGCTGCCCTATAATGTGCATTTATTAAACTCCTATTATGTTCCAGCAACTTAGCTAAGTAAATGTAATGGGTGAAATAATCTTTGGTCACAAAGAGTTTACATTCTAACCTCTCTTGGCCTCGTTTTTCTCATCAGCAAAATGAGGAAGTTGTATCAGATGATTTCTCAAGTCCTTTCCAACTTTAGAATTATGACCCTCTAGTGTCAGAGTGCTTTCCAGCTCTTTCTACAGATACTTGCAAGCTAACTGAATTATGGGGGATGTTACCAGTCAAAAAACATTTGTTAAACACCGGCTATGTGCCAGGCACTGTGCTAACTGCTGGGAATGTTTTTAAAAACAATAAAATGAAATGAAATGAAATGAAAACGTAAAATAAAATAAAATTTAAAAATACTTTTTAAAGGCTAAAGATAGTTCCTGCTCTCAGGGAACTCTCAGTCTAATGGGGGAAACAATACGCAAACAAATAGATACACACAAGCTATATATAGGACATTTTGGAAATATTCACCCAAGTGGTGGCACTAACGCTGAGGGATTTGGAGAGGCTTGCTATGGAAGGCGAGATTTTAACTGGTACTTGAAGAAAGCCAGGAAAGCCTGGGAGTAGGGATGAGGGGGGAGAGCATTTCAGGCATGGGGGAGAGAGAGAAAATGCCAAGGGGCAGGAGAAGATGCTTCTCCTCAGCAGGGACTCTAGGTCCTAGACCCCATTATGGCCGAAACTATGAAATTACCTTTTTTTTTTTTTTTTTTTTTTTTTGGTGAGGCAATTGGGATTAAGTGACTTACTTGCTGGAGGTCACGCAGCTATGAAGTGTTAAGTGTATGAGGGCAGATTTGAACTCAGGTCCTCCCAACTCCAGGGCCAGTGCTCTATCTACTGCACCACCCAGCGGGGCCTCTATGAAATTACTTTTTAAAGCTAAATCTTTTATTACTTTAGGAAGGTATTAAATTCACAATGCTAGCATTCACTATTGAATGCACATTTGGTAATGTCCTTTCTTCCAGAAGGCTTTGGAGAAAAGGCATAATATTATAGGCAGGAATTTCATTCAAGCAGGAAATGTGTCCCATACTGCAGTTCAAGGGCCCTCAGAACCTGAGGCCCATCCAGAGCAGGGTGTGGGACCAAAGCAAATTATATTGTGTGGTAGCTTTTCTCTTGCTTTTTCCCCCTTTGGTATATGTGAAGTCTCACTAAAATGAACCTCAAGAATAATTAATTAATTAATCTCAGGAGCAGCCTTGCTTAACAATACCTTAAGTGTAGATATCAGTTAGTAGACAAAGTTCCAAAATAGGAGGGTTTTTTTTAAAGTGCTTTAAGCTTTTATTTACAAAATAAGTTGATATAAATTCTAGCATATGATAGAGTTAATTCAGAACAGATTATTCTAAATAGTTTATGGGGAAAGTACTTCTCTGTTAAGAAGCAACTGGATTATAATTCCAGGACTGGCAAAGCCATAATTCTAACTGAACTGTTAGAAAATAAGCACACTAACCATGGGATCATGGGCTTAGCATTGCCAGGGACCTTAGAGATGGTCAAGACTGACCCCCCTTAATTTTACACATGTGGAAACTAAAGGCCAGCAAATGCTTTGCCCAAGATCACGTAAGTGGCAGAGGCAAAATTCAAACTGGGGTTTTCTGGCTTGAAATCCAACATTTTTTCCAGCAAAAACTTGAATCTACTTTATATTTCATTAAAAAGTTGTCTGTAGGGGCAGCTAGGTTGCACAGTGGTTAGAGCACCAGCACTGGAGTCAGGAGGACCTGCATTCAAATCTGGCCTCAGACACTTGACACTTACTAGCTGTGTGACCCTGGGCAAGTCACTTAACCTTCATTGCCCCAAGGCAAGGGGAATGCTACCTGGCATCATAGTGTTGGAACCTTTTTTACCTTGGCTGTCTTCCATAAGTAGGCAGATTCCAAAGATGGGGACCAAATCCATCCCTGTTAAAGCTAAAACATGTTACCTCCAGGTGCCTTTAATTGATCCAAGCCATGATATAGACTAGAAATCTTAACAGATACTCCTTTTCAAAAGAGAATTCTGAGCCTGGCCAAAGATGGTCACTCAAAAAATTGAAATTTATCTCCCCTGATAACTCCTGAGAGAGAAAAGGAGTCAATAAGCATTTATCTTGTGTCAGGCACTGAGCTCAGTGTTGGGCATACAAACATTAAAAAAAAAAAGAAAGAAAGAAAGGAAGAGTTCTTGACCTGAAGGAACTAACCTGAATACTTCTGGACTCTGGATACCACCATCTAAGCACTCTCCAAAGTTATACATTTCTTGTCCTAGTAAATTTCACCATCATGTCTTTCAGCTGTGAGATCTTTTCTCCTCCTTCACCTCTTCTCCACTAGAACTAAAGCATCATTGCTTGTGTCATGTGATGGCAAATGTTGAAGATCTTTGCATTCCTCCCCCCCACACACACACACACACTTTTCAATAATACATCAGGTTAGTTCATCCTTATTCTGTGTCTTGGAAATGAAAAGTCTTTTTGTTACTGTTGTTATTGCTCCTTTCTTTGTGTTTCAGGGATTCATTCCTTCATTGATAGGCTCACGTTCCCTCCACTAACTTGGAATGCATCCCCTTCTATGCCTTAGTAGGTGGTCTCATGAGTTTCTCTGGCCCTCACCATAATCATTATTACTCTGTAGCCCAAGAAACAGTCAGTGGCTGTCACACTCTCAAGTCTCGTTACAAATGAGATCTTTTCCCACTGAAATAATAACGCCTGAGCCTAATTAGAATAAAACTCATTAGGGTAGTTGATTGCCATTAATGCCTCTATTGATTTTCCTAATGAAGTAAGCAGAGGGAGGAGACTTTAACACAGCACCTAATTATTTCATCCTTTTTTTTTCTTTTTCAACATTTTCTCAAAACTGTTGTTATAAACGTGTTGTTTGGGCTGTAACAGTTGAAAAGTGCTCCCTGGGTAGAGATTGATCTGCTGTCTTCAGTTTTAAGGTGGGGTCTGCTCCTTAAAAAGTGGCAATTATCTTATTAGGCTTACTGTTAAAGGTTTGTTTTTGTTTTTGACCTGTGATTTCATTGATCCAGGAAACATCCTGTCCTACCCCTGCCTTGAAACTTCAGAATCCTAGAAAGCTGGGGATTTGGGAGGTGGGCACTGTTGGTCCATGTGTCAGAGACTGGCCTTGAGTCTAGGTCCTCCTCATTCCATTTAAATTTTATTACCGCTCTAATGTTACAGCAAGACAGGAAAAAAAAAAAAACAAAGCCTAACCAGTGGATAGCCCCCCCACCCCCATTTTCCAGATGGGAAAAATGAGCCCCAGAATGGTTCATTGACTTATCCAAGGTCAACCAGTGATACATTCTAAACCAGAGCCCAAGTCTTCTGACTCTGTGCCATATCCTGCTGCTTCCTTTGGCTTTGAATTTTGTGCCTTAAGGCCTGGAAATGCCAGCTGCTTCTCATCACACAGTGCCAACCCTGCAGTTTCACAAACCATTTTTCTCCCCTTTCTCTTCCTACTGCTTATTTATTCCAGTTCCCAATCACAGATGCTGAGGGAAGGAATGAAATGAACTTGGTATAGTTCCTCTGGATGAGTAGAGTTTAAATGCAGTAGATTCTCTTAGAGCTTCAAGTTCATTGTTATTTCTAAGAGTAGGAGCACAGGCAGAGAGGGCTGGCAGAGAGGCTGTTATTTGTGTTGAAAGAGGGGGAGACTGCCCATTGAAGCCCTGTACCATGTCAGTGATGCAGTAATTGCGCCTGATTAAATCCAGCTATAGATTGCATCCCAGAAATCCTGGGATCTCACAGGTATGTTTTTAGTGGAAATGGAAAGTACATGGTCATTACCTTGACATACCGTCTGCCACTGGCGCTATATCCTCTCCACTCTGCTGCAATCCACAGTTGAACACGTGGGTTTGTAGTAAGACCATTGGGCTTGGAATCAGAAGAGTTGAGTATAAATCCTGCCTCAGGAAATTACTAGCTATGTGACTCTGGGGCAAGACGTTTTCCTTCCCTGAGCCTCACTTTCCTTGTTTGTAAAAGGAGGGTTGACTAGATTAGATCTTAACCTTTGGGGGGGGGGGTGTAGACCCCTCTGGCAGTCTGAGGATGCCTGCAGACAGACCCCTTTTCAGAATAATAGATTTAATGCATGAAATAGGTGGGATTATAAAGAAAACCAGTTATATTGAAATATTGTTACTTCTCAATATTACTATAGATCTTCACAGTAATCCTGTGAGGAAGGCAAAGGAAGCATTATTGTCTCCACTGAATTGGAACTCAGGAAAGTTAAAGGTCACCAAGCCTATAAGAAGTAGAGCTGGGTCTCCGACCAGAGTCTTCTGACTCCAAACGCAAATGCTCCTTCCCCTGCATCCCAACCAAATACACTAACAGCTCTTCAATACAACCCTTCCTTGTCCAACTTATTAGGAGATTCCATTCTTCAAGCTTGCCAGGGCTTTGTGAAGACGTTTCCTGCAGAAAGTCGCCTTTGAATTTGGTGAAGTTAACCAGTGTGTGCTTTGCACAAGGAGGTGATTGTGCCCCATGGTCACTTATTCTGAATGCCTAAAACATTTTTTACAAAGAGTTCTATTTTGTGTTCTTTAAAGGGGGTGGGGAGGAGAGAGGAATGGCTAGGAAATTAATGGAGGGAAATCTCTATCTTCAAAACTAGCTTTTCGCCCACCTTCTGCCTTCTGACAGCTAGTGGGTTTAAGATTCCCTTTTTCATCTCATTT
Source organism: Dromiciops gliroides (assembly GCF_019393635.1). NCBI lineage: Eukaryota > Metazoa > Chordata > Mammalia > Microbiotheria > Microbiotheriidae > Dromiciops > Dromiciops gliroides. The sequence goes on from NC_057864.1 coordinate 78,167,590, forward strand.
TTTTTTATTTAAATGAGGGATGAAGCCACCATGGCAGATACAAGCTCATTGTCATGTCCCCAAAAAGCCGGTATGAATGAATACTGTGCCACTCAGCAAGGCCAGGGTTATTCTTTGTGCAGAGGCGGTCAGAAGAGCCTGCTCGTCCTCCCTGCAAGTGACTGAATCATTTCTTCCAAAAATCTTGGTATTTCCTATGTTTGTTATACTGCTCAGAAAGACCACAGAACCCTCCCTGGCCCTGCTAGTCCATTTCATCATTTTCTTCCAAGGTCTCAACCCCCCACATCCCCTAAAGCCAGTCTTCCAGGGGGCAGTTAGATGGCACACCAGCCCTGCATTCAGAAGGAACTGAGTTCAAATCCAGCCTCAGACATTTGACATTACTAGCTGTGTGACTAGCAAGTTACTTTAACCCCCACTGCCCCCCCCCAAAAAAAACTAGTCTTCCATTGCACAGAATGATGGCAATTATTAGAATAGGAAACCATTAAGAATCTAGGATTTAATCAATGGGAGAAGCTTCTGATATGGGAACAAATCAGATTCAATCTACCAGTCTGTGACTTAGCAGGTATATCCTAGGTTGCTCTTTGAGGCACTGAACAGTCACATAGCTAGTCAGTGTCACCATGGGATTTGAACCTGAGTCTTTCTGATTCCAAGCCTAGCACTCTTATTTGCTTTTCAATTAACTGATATTATTAGTAATCATAATACCACAGTTTAATTTAGTTATTTAAGTAAGGTAGAAATTTCTTAAGAAGCAGCATGATCTGCCAATATGATCAGGGCTGGCCTTGGAGCCAGGAAGACCTGAGTTCAAATCCTGCCTCTGGCACTTGGTGACCATAGATAAGTCACTTAAACTCTAGAAGTCCCCTGGCAATAATATAAGCCCATAAATTGCAGAGAAAATAACCAGTTTTTATTGGCAGAAGGAATCTCCAAAAGTAGAGATGACAATTATAGACCAAATACTAATAATAATTTCTTAGAAGTCTGTGATTAGAAATTCAAAATTACAGTCTTGGTTTGTGTGAGAGGTCTAATTTTCAAAAGATAAAACATTTCTCTCTTGTAATTAATAATTACACCTGTAATTCATCGCACCATCTAGCTTTTCTATGGGCAGCTAGGATTCATGTGAGTTAAGTTACTGCTTTTACTGGTCCACATTTATGTGTCTGTATATGTTAAAACTGTATACTAAAAAACAAAAAACCTGTATACTGCTTCATCTGAAACATTATTCTAGCTTGCTGAGACTTAGTCAACTTTGAGAGCTTTGATGGGAGTTGGAGTGATATGACTTTTGTCATGATCAGAGGATTATCTTTACATATGTTCTGAGCCACAAACTCATGGGATTAGCAGGAGAAAATGTATTTGTTATTTGCCCAGTGATAATCTCTAACTAAAGTCTTGTGAGAGCAGCTAAGTGACGCCATGGATCAAGCACAAGCCTAGAGTCAGGAAGATCTGAGTTAAAATGTGGCCTCAGATACTCCCAGCTGTGTGACCCTGGGCAAATCACTTTACCCTGTTTGCCTCAGTTTCCTCACCTGTAAAAAGAGCTCAAGAAGGAAACGGCAAACCTCTTCAACATCTTTGCCGAGAAAAACCCAAATGGGGTCACAAAGAGTTGGAAACAACGGAATAACAACAAAAGTATTATGAAATTCATTTAGAAGTGTACCACTGCTTCTACCCAAGATGCTTTGAAACTGAAATAGAAATGGTATATTCCTTCACTTGGGATGGCTTCCCTTCTTTCTGACAAACCAAGATGTTCCTTTCAATCAAAACTTTTCAAAGTTCGCTTCATCAATGAAACCCTTCCCAAATGACATCTCCCTATACTCTCTAACTGTGTCTAGAGATTTCTCTGTAGTACTATTCTTAAAAACACAGAGAAGATCATAAATTTAGAGCTGGAAATAAACTTTAGAGGGTTTCTAGTACAACCCCCTCATTTCACACGTGAGGGAACTAAGACCCAGAGAGAGGAAGTGACTTTCCCAAAGTCACACACGGATTATGTGGCAGAGCCCACATTTGAACCCAGATATTCTACCTATCTATCTAGTCCTGATGGAAGGAACTGTTTAGCCTGTGTCTGAATAAAAATCCCTTCTATACCATCCCTGAAAAGTAGTCATATAGACTTCACTTGAGGACCCCTAAAGATGCAGAACCCCCACAACCTTCTGAGACAAGCCATTCCACTTTGAGATAGCTCTAATTATTACTAGGTTCTTCTATGGCTTGATCCCAGTGACCTTTCATGTCTTGTTTGCTCCTCTATGGACTCGCTCCAGTTGATTCATGTCCTTCCTAAATTATGGCATGACCCTGAACACAGGACTTCAGATGTGTTCTGACCTAGACAAGACTATAGCAGGACTATAACCTCCCTTACGTTAGAAAGTCTGCCTTTGTCGATGAAGCCTCATCTTGGCACATCACATTATTGACTCATTATGAACTTTTGGCCCACCAAAGCTTCCAGGTATTTTTCAGATAAACTAGCTTTGTGTTCATGATATTGATTGCTTGAACCCAAATTTACAATTACCCCTATTACATTTTATCTTATGAAGTTCTTCCCAATGCTCTGGCCTATCAAGATAGTTTTGGATCCTGACTTTACCATCCAGTGTATTAGCCTTCCCTTCCAGCTTTATGTCATCAGCAAATCTGATGAACATGCCTTCTACACCCATCATTGATAAAAGATATTAAAGGGCATGAGGGCAAGGACAAATCCCTTGGGATATGCCACTAAAGACTGACACCATTCAGCCTGTTCTGAACTAATTTCTTTGAAGTCCACACATGCCCATCTTTCCCACAAGAATAGGATGAGAGACTTTATCATGTGTTGCTAAACTGAGGTAAACAATGTGTACAGCATTCCCCTTATCTCCCTCCCAGTCTAATGGCCCTGTTAGAAAAAGGAAATGAAATTGGTCTGGCATAACTTATTCTTGTATGTGTGTCTGTGTGTCTGTGTGTCTGTGTGTCTGTGTGTTTTGTTTGTTTGGGGGTTTTTTGCAGGGCAATGAGGATTAAGTGACTTGTCCAGGGTCACACAGCTAGTGAGTATCAAGTGTCTGAGGCTGGATTTGAACTCAGGTCCTCCTGAATCCAGGGCCGGTGCTTTATCCACTGTGCCACCTAGTTGCCCCTCTGGCATAACTTATTCTTAATGAAGCCATGCTGGCTGCATGTGATTGATAAGTTGTTCCCTAACCATCCATTTCATGATACGTTCTAGGATTTTGCCAGCCTTTAAAAATAATATTCCCCTTCATGCACACTGTTTTCTAGCCAAAGTTGACTGCAAAAGTGGCATTCTATCTCTCACTTCCATGCATTTGCGGAAGCTGATTCCCAGTGCCTAAAATACACACCCTCATTTCTGTCTATCAGAATTATCTTTTTTTCAAGACTTCGCTCAAATGCCACCTCTACCATGAAGCTTTCTCTGTTCTCCCTAGTCCTTATTGGTCCCCCATGTCACTCTCCTACTCAACAAACTCCGATGTTTCCCTAGTACCTCTAGGATCAAACATAAACTCCTCTATTTGCCCTTTAACACCTTCACAACTGATCCCCAACCTACCTCTCCGGTCTCATTATACATTCCTTCCCTTCCCATATTTTATGTGCAGCCCAACTGGCCTTCTTACTGTTCCTCATACACAACACTCTTATCTCTCATCTCCTTGCCTTTCACCTCGCTATCCCCTATGCCTGGAAAGCACCGCCTCCATATCTCTGCCTCTTAGCATCCCTGCCTTCCCCCAGACTTGTTTCAAATGCAGCCCTTGACATGAAGCTTTTCTTTATCCCCCTCCCCTCCAAGTGCTAGTGCCTCCCTCCCTCCTCCAAATCACTTTGTACTCATCTTGTCTGTCACTAGAAAGCAGGGGGTTTTCACCTTTTTATGTCATAGCCTTCTTTGGTAGTCTGGTAAAGCTTATTTACTAGCTGTGTGACCTTGAGCAAGTCACTTAACCCCAATTGCCTTAAACATTCTGGGTCATCTCCAGTCATCCTGATATGTATCTTGCTACTGGACTCAGATGGCTCTGGAGGAGAAAGTGAGGTTGGTTACCTTGCACAGTAATTGATGTTCATAAGGGGAACTGAATTACTTAGAAAAGAGCCTGTGTTCTCTGTTGAATAAAACAAGGAAGTATACTTTAGAAATCTCTTCATCCAAAATGTTGAATTGTTTTCATCAGTTTGGATACTTCAAGGAACACTCTTTTTCTGTGAGGCAATTTGGGTTGTGACTTGCCCAGGGTCACACAGCTAGTAAGTGTCAAGCGTCTGAGGCCAGATTTGAACTCAGGTCCTCCTGAATCCAGGGCCGGTGCTCTATCCACTGTGCCACCTAGCTGTCCCCCAAGGAACACTCTTATCTGCAGAATTCACTAATGTAGATGTGGAACCCAAAGACTTGGGTCTGACTTTCTGTTCTACTATATACTTCTAGTTATTTCCAGATTATTTACAGTTACTTCAAGCAAGTCATTTATTCACTTGTTTGCTTCCTCTCTAAAATAAGGGGTTGAAGAAGATATGTCACATCAATGAATAGGATTCCATGATTCTATTATTAACCTCTCCCTTTCTCCCCTGCCCCCATCCATATGGTAGAACATAGCATTCATTAGAACCAAGGCTTCCGCTGGGCAAACCTGTATCAAACTGAATTTCAACATAGGAATGTAAGCTGTGAGGTGTCAGCATCCTTCTTTTGGATAGCAATGTTTGTTCAAGTTTTGGAGAGACGTTCTTTCTGATGAGATATGTTTCTTAAATGTCTGATCCCTTTTGGATTTTCTTGTGGAAACTTAAGGTACCAGAAATAGTAGGATTCACACTCAGATCACCCAGCAATTCTTTTTTGTTTTGTGTGTTGTTGTTGTTGTTTTGGGGTTTGTTTGGTTTCTTCTTTTGTTTTTTGGTTTTTTGTGGGGCAATGAGGGTTAAGTGACTTGCCCAGAGTCATCCAGCTCACCCAACAATTCTTTAGGCTGACTCCACTGTCTTAAGGCAGTTAAAACTTTGGGAATAACCAATCAGTGAGTATTTCTTGAGCCCCTACTCTGCATCTAGGTAGATACTCAGCAAACCCAGATTGCACTAATAAAAGTATGGCAGGAGAAGTTCTACAGAATATAAGCCCCTTGAGAATATATATATGTATATATATATATATATACATATATATATTGTTTTATCCTTTGGGTTTTTATTCCACCATCCCAAGCACAGTGCTTGGGCAGATGGTAAGTACAGCAATAATACTTGTTGATGGATGGATGGATTGATTGATTGCCTGATGGCAATGACTGTTTCCGGGTTTTGTCTTTGCATTCCCAACACCTAGCACAATGCCTGGCATATGTGAGCACTTATGTTTGTTGACTGATTTTTTTTTTATCTCTACATTGAATTTCTTTTTCATGTGATGTCTTTTTTTTCCTTTTCTCCAAAGGGTCGTGATTACTGTTCAGAAGAAGAAGATATCACATAGTGCCAATTCTACCAGTCAAAACAGGAATTACTACTGTGTAAATAGATTACAACCCAGTTGAGATCTTTGGGAAGGTCGTCTACAACACACACACACAAACAGCACTACATAATAAAAGAAGATCGTCTCCATATTGTATGCCCCATTCACTTACAATGTTTCTTAATGAACTTGCAAAGGAATATTGCTAAGAACTGTTCTAAAACTTTGTTGCTGCTAGTTAAAACTTGTTGCAACTTTTCACTCCTCTTGTGTCCGGGTATGCAGCAAAATTCTTAAATTTCACCTTACAGACACGGTTGTTCTTACAGATGCTGCCCAGCTGATTTTCTATCAGATGAAATAGCGATGAACTCAAATACCAAACTTCCATTTCTAGAATGTTCCAGCTTCTCTGATACCTTTTCCCCTCCCCTCCTCTCTTTAAAGCTGTTTGTCAGTCCAGAGATGGACAAGGATATTGCTTCTTACTGGCGATTTTGAGCTTGGGAGATGGGGATGGTTGCTATGGCAAACCTTGTTTCTCCACTAAGAAGAAATGGAGAAGCTACTATCTATTAAAAGCATGTTGTCCCATGAATACTGGAAGTGATGCCGGAGCAGCAGTTTGCCTCACTTAGTAGGTATCTTAATCAAGGACTAAGCTTGCAGTTTTGGCTTTGCTCAGGCGCAAATGGAAGTGTGATCACAATCATTTCGAATCCCTTTTTTTTTCTAAGGAAATAAACATTTTACTGTTTTTATGTATCTTTGTCTTCTCCCATTCATCTAGCCCAGTTTTTGTTTTTGTTTCTGTTTTTTTTTTTTTTTTACAAGTATCTCGCGGGTAGGCAAGTTAAGCACTTTTGTTGCAATACTGATGTTAGGCTAAACTGCTTCCCTACCCTTCCCCTTTCTCCTTTCCCAGGTATTACCAGGGCAAATGAGAGGAGGCATGTATCCCCCTCCTTTTTAGCAGAGCACCAAACCATCACACTATTTTTATTTTTTGCCACTAAATAAAGCCTCCCACTTCCTTATTTCTCCCTTTACAGCAGGTACAGGAACCTTTCCCCCTTCTTATTTTCCTCTCTTCAAGGACTAGTTTGTATCTCTACAAGATTTTGACCTTCTGGGGGAAAAATGCTCAAGTTATATTGGTCATGGGTGTTGGAGATGCCAACAGCCAGAAGTACCGGGGCAGTGATGGGGAATGTTGATTGTGTGTTCTGTAGAGTTTATTTTTCCATACTATACAAAGAGGATGATCTCTTCTCAAAGACAGAGGTAATATTTTTAACAAATATTGTCACAAGTAAATAGTAACCATAAGGGGGAAAAAACTTTTGTATTTTTTTAAATGAGTTTGATAGCTTTGATGAGGGCTCTCTTTATTACTTTCAGGAGGAAAGGCTACCATATTGAATACCATGCCATGCTGGCCATGAGGTTTGGGGGCTTTGTCCATATAGTCAACATGGTATAAGTTCAATCACAAAGATTATTCCATCTTCCCCAGTCTTGGATTGTGAAGTTGAAGGGGACACTTGTGAATTCATTAACACTGCCACCCTGTGATGTTAGTGATTCAGATGTTCCAGGGAATAAAGCAGATTTCCTGCCAGGAAAGAAAACATGGCCCCAACTGTGCTCTTGATGAAAAGACGAGATAGGATTTCAAGATGGACCTCACACAAAATGGCAGCCGTTCATTAATGCATTTCTTTTCCTTGGTTCTGGATAAGCGGAAACTGAAGATGGAGGAACTTTAGTCAAAGGGATGAGGAAAATGGACTTAAACATTACTGACATAAAAAACCTTAATTCTTTCAAACCAACACAGCAGATATTTGGGGAGCAGTTGTGACTGTTACATAAATAGGAAGAAAGCCAAATTGTAAGACTTTTTGTCTTGATCCAGCCTGGAAAATGTCCATTCAAGTCACCAAAGCTTTGGGAACTCAGCCCCTTCATCTTCTGCATCCTCACCCATGGTTTTGGCCAGGGGGTTTAAGTAATTTTCCTTAAGTGGAGTGAAGGTTAGTTACAATCTGGGTGCCTAATTCCACCCCCATCACTCCCTCCAAAAACCTCTTGCCTTGGATTCTAGCAATTTGATATCATGATAGTGGCATTTTCTATGTCTCCTTCATTGGTATTAGTCACAAAGGGGTAAAAAAATATCTGGGTCTGAATCTCCACACCGCCCTTTTCTACCTGCGTGACCTTGAGAAGTCATTCAACCTCTCTGGGCCTCAGTTTACTTATCTGCAAAATGAAGGGGGTGGACTAGATGACCTCCAAGATTGCTGCCAGCTCTAAATCCCTCATCCCATAATTAAGTTGGTTAAGTCAAGTCTTCCACATGATTCCCAAACTTGGTGTCTCATTGTCTTCCCAAATGATCAACTCTTCCCCAAAGAAAAGATCTTCCCACTTAAGTTTTTCATGAAAGCATTCTGATACGTTGCACATCTATTAAGAATAATGTTTTGGGGCAGCTAGGTGGTACAGTGGCTAGAGCACTGGCCTTGTGTTCAGGAGGACCTGAGTTCAAATCCGGCCTCAGACACTTGACATTTACTAGCTGTGTGACCCTGGGCAAGTCACTTAACCCTCATTACCCCGCAAAAACAAAAACAAAATAAATAAATCATGTTCTTTAGGAGCCCAGCCTTTAAGCATTTGAATGAAACCAGAGGGGTCCCCTGCATGGACCCAGTGGCTTCCCACTGGAGGTGTTCTCTGTCACCACACTTAACAATGAGCCCATATCTAATGTGCAAAAGTGATTTCATCTGTAGTCACATTTGGCAGATCCCGAAATAGATCTGGGAAATGGGGTGGTTGAGCTGGTTGGCACGAAATGCCTGATTGTGTTAACAACATTCAAAACTGTCTGTTTTCCATTTGTTGGTTCTAATCATAAAATTGTCAAGTGACTTTGTGGTCGTACTTCATTTTTCAAAGCCTTTTGAAGGGATCTGAAACAAAAATATTTTGACTCTTCCTCCTGTGCAGCCTACCATTAGGCAGACAGTGTTTCTGATGCAGTGAAAAGAATAAGCTGATTCATGTGAGGGTGCAAGCTCTGGTAACTGATAACACAGCAGCAGTTGCCCAAGGGAAGAGAGAGAGGAGGCCCATTAGGTGAAGGTTAGAAAAGGGTGGGAAATGAGCTGAGGTACAAGTCTACAGGGTCACCTCAATGGGGTATTTGCTGTGCTGAATACTATTGAAAGGACAGCTCCCAGGCTGCCAGTAGGTGTGGCGCAGCTGTCAACAAGATTTAAGGTGGTTTTATACATGCCTCATGTGCTTGGAGTTGTGGTGTTATAAAAGATCGGGAGTATATAGAGGTAGCCTTCTTTTCATTGGCAGGAAGTCAGGATCACCCAGGACTATGGTCATAATGGAATACATTTGTGCTCATGACTGCCAGAGACCTATAAAGAAAATTTTGCATCAGTGCTTTTTCTTCGACCCAGCCTATGAACAAGAGTAGATTGTTAGGGTCCATTTCAGGATACATGAGGGCATAAAGTCCAAGGAAAACAAATAAGACCCACAAAACAAAACCACCAGCAGTCACCCAATAACCAACCTATAAAAGAAAATAGTTCTCTTTTCATATGCAGCGTAGTTGAAGATAGGAAATTGGATTTGGATGCTCTAAATAACCAGTGACCTCATTCAGTTCAATTCTACTACTTATTAAGTACCTACAATGCACAAGGCATTGTTCCAAGTGCTAGGGATAAGAAGACAAAATGAAAAATTGTTCTAAGGATTCCCTACCCAGCTCAATCATTCTTTCCTCTGGGCCAGAAACCTAAAGTTTTTTTCAAAGGAATTCTTATTTGTCCTAAAGCTTTGTTCAAAGGAATAAATTCAGTATTGAGCCCCACTGCAAAATCATGAAAAAAGATAAGGTATCATCCATGTTGGCAGGACAGGCAAATTACCATATGAGAAATGGTGATATATATATATATATATATATATATGGCAAACCAGGCCTACCTTGTTAACATCCCATTTCAGAGATTAGCTAATGTCCCGTCTTCCTAATTAATCCATACCCTGCAATATCAGGCCTTCCAATTACATGATGTCTATAGAAAAGGAGTGTGATTATGCCAATAACCTTACATGATTGTTATTTGTTTCTCAAATAACATGAGTTGTCATATTGATTAGAAGGCCCATGTTGAGAATGACAGAATGTGTGCTTAAAAGATTGTTCAAAAATTAAATAATTGATACCATGTGCTGAGGTGGAAGGAGCCCAGAATGGAAAGCCAAGCAGACCTGCCTCTTACTAACTTGGTGAACTTGGACTGGTCACCTTTCTGAATCCCAGTTTCTACCCCCAGAATGAGGGGGGGAATGAACTAGATTACCTCTAAGGTCCCTTCCACTCATTCTGCAACTATAAAAAGACACCTACAATGAATAATCATTGCTGATTTAGAAATGGTTGCAACTTGGACTCCAACCACATACCTCTTCTACTCCACCATTACAAAAAAAAAGGGCTTAAATATATTGCTTTGTGGGGAAAAGAAATGTCAAAGGAAAAGCACTAACTCATAATAATGCCTGTCTTTTGATATTTTTTTCCACAGAGGGAAAATAATTGGTATCTGCACAAAAAAAAATAATTAGCCAACACTGTTATTAGTTACTAGTTTACACAAATGTGCCATCCATACTTTTGGATTGAAAGACATTTTCAGTTATCTATTTATATTCTCAGACATCAGGCTTTTCTTGAAGCTGTCTAAAACCTCAAGAGAAAAATGAGACCTGGTCTGGGAAGAGGTTCTGTATGGTTAAGGGATGGACTGAAGGGTAATTTGACATTGAAAATTCTGGTTTCATGATGTCATGTGAGTAGATGACTGGATCCCAGTGCTACTGTGTTAAAACTTGTGTGAAACAGTTGGCTTTCACATTGCAAACGTCTCTGCAATAAACCTTTTGGAATTTCATGAATGAAGTCTATGATTTGCTTTTTGCCAGTGAATGATTTGGGTTTTTCCAAGAAGGGGGGAAATGGTTTAAATAAAATGTTTCTAGCTGGAATCAGTTCACTCTTCCTTGACTTTGGCAATCACCATTTTGTATGTGCCTGAAAACTTATCAAAAACTTCAGTTCAGGATGGGATTCTGCATGTGCATGTGCCATGTGCATGTGCATGTCAGGCACAAACTGAAGAACTCACCAGTTACCTTGCATTTTTCAAGTATTTCATCTCCTATTGGGGGGTCCTTTCTAAACAGAATGCTATGGCTGGGTTGGGGACCGGGAGTAGCTTATCTTCTGTTTAGAATGCACTAACCTTGTGTAAATATTGGAGTTGATCAAAGAGAACTTTTGCTAAAAGCTTTTAAAATTTTTAATTCAATCCTTTTCCATTACTATAAAATTCCCCCTGCCTATCTGTAGCATCCACCATCCGGAGTCTTCCTTTGGCTTATCATCATACTTTCATTTTAGACTCATAAAATCTTGAAGGTCTCATAATGCAGCTTCTGATGCCAAGCAAGACCCTCTTTATAATATCCTCACGAAGTGGTCATACTTCTACTGATGAAATATTCCTAATGATGTAGAACCCCATCACCTAACGAGACAACCCATTCCACTGTTGGAAAGCGGTAATTATCAGCAAAATTTTCCTTTTACTGAGCTGAAATCTGCTTCTGTCATACCTTTGATCCATTCATCTTCATTCTGTCTTTCTAGAGCCACACAAAACAGTTCCTACTAGTTCCTCTTCCAGGTACCCTTTGGATATCTGAGCATAGCTATCATTTTCAGGAACCCTTATTTTCTCTAAAAGAGAAGGTCTGCTATGCTACTCTTTTGCACAGAGCACAGGCATCGAGACTACCATCTGTCGTGTTCTAGACACTGTGTGTGTAACTATAGGTGTGGCCTGTGATCCTGTCAATCAAAAAACCATTCATTAAGCACTTGCTACATGAGTTTTTTTGGAAGCTACATTACACTGTTGATTCATATAAAGTCTTCAGTTCATTTCAAACCTTTGAATCTTTTTCACATGAACCTAACCACACCTGTAAATGTGAAGTTGATTTTTAGCCTAAGTACAAAATGTTGCATTTCATTGTTTAAAATCTAATCCATGCTAACTTGCTGACCTTTTTTTGATGATAGGTCTATTATTCAACATTTTATCTACCCTTGCAATTTGTGTCAACCACAAATTTAATCAAGAATGCCTGGTGTCGCTGAACAAAACTGGGCAGGGATAGTGCTCACTAGAGACATTCCTCCAAATTGGAATTGTTCCATTACTCAACACTTTAGATCTGGCCCTTCAGCCACTTTTTTTTTGGTGAGGCAATTGGGGTTAAGTGACTTGCCTAAGGTCACACAGCTAGTAAGTGTTAAGTGTCTGAGGCTGGATTTGAACTCAGGTCCTCCTGACTCCAGGGCCAATGCTCTATCCACTGCACCACCTAACTGCCCAGCTTCAGCCACTTTTAAATCTACCTAACTTCTACCATCAATATATTCCATATCACTGTCTTGTCTATGAAGACAACATGGAGGTACTGTCAAATGCCTTACTAAAATATAGATTTGCATCCATAGCATTACCTGTCTAGTGATGCAATCAAAAAAGGAAATGAGATTATTTTATCAGACCTTGTTCAGAATGAATCTGCTAGTTTATAGTGATCGCTTTTCTAAATAAATAGTCTTATGTCATTTTAAAAATCATTTTCAAAATTTGCTGGATATCAACTTAACATTTATGCAGTTTATGGAATAAATATATATTTATTATATATACATATTATATACTTATTATATATAATATATTATATATATTCTTCTCCTTTAAAAAAATCAGGACCTGTGGCAGCTAGGTGGCGCAGTGGATAGAGAACCGAACCTGGATTCAGAAGGACCTGAGTTCAAATCCAGCCTCAGACACTTGACACTTACTAGCTGTGTGACCCTGGGCAAGTCACTTAACCCCCACTGCCCTGCAAAAAAAGAAAAAGAAAAAATCAGGACCAAAAAGAAAACCAGAGTAACATTTGCCTGCCTTCAGTCTTCTAGCACCATTGCTGTTCTCATGATTTATCAAAAATCACTGGTGGCAGACTAATAATGACACCAGCTAGTTCTTTTAGAATCTATGGTTATAATTTTTCCAAGGCCAAGAGAACTGAGCTCATTTAGAGTGACTAGAGACTGTTATTTAAAACTCAGTCAGCAAGGATTTATTCAGTTATTTCCTTTGTACTGGACACCATGTTAGACACTAGGAATACAAGAGAAAAATAAAATACCTGTAATCTTCATATTCTATGGGGAGAGACAACAACATGTATTCAAATAAATATATATTAAATTTGTATCCTTAAAAGGGGGGGGCAGCTAGGTGGCACAGTGGATAGAGCACTGGCCCTGGATTCAGGAGGACCTGAGTTCAAATCCGGCCTCAGACACTTGATACTTACTAGCTGTGTGACACTGGGCAAGTCACTTAACCCTCATTGCCCTGCAAAAAAAAAAATGTATCCTTAAATAATACAAAAGAAATATCAAGGGGTAGTAGCAGGTGGGAGGATCAAGAAAGGCCTCGTGTAGAAGAGACACATCAGCTAGTTTCTGAAAGAAACTAGTAGTTTTAAGAGGATAATGTAAGAAGGAATTACATTGTAGACATGGAGGACAGACCAGGTAAAAGCATGGAGATGGGAGATGGAGGAATAGCAAAAGGTGTTACTACACCATCACCTATCTGCATTGTCAGCTTCCTCTTAGACAGATTTGTTCTATCCTTTGAGGAGACCAAAGTAAAATAGCAATTGAGTAGTCCTCTACTCTATTCTTTTCACTGTGTTTACACTGCATCGTCTCTACTAATAAGTAAACCTGTGCCTCACATGGTTTATTTTGTGTTTGGGTTTTTTTGGGGGAGGAGCAACATTGCTTTAAATGGCTCCCCCCATCCCACCCAAGCATCAGCCCATTCTGAGTTGGAGCCTTCCTGACACATTCTATTCTTATTATATCCCAGCATTCTTATTATGTTACATTCTTAAATTCTTCCTGAATTATCTATGTGCTCCACTCCATTTTTCATGGGTTGTCAGTATGTACCTCTACTTCCACTTTTGGTACATTTTATTTTTTTTTTGATCCAGGGGTTAAGTTAAGGTCTCCCTGTGTGGGCACTTCACTCTCACTAGATTCCACTCCTTTTTCTTCCTCATTGGGATCAAGTGTGAATGTATTGTCAGGATTTTGTTTTTAAGAGCCTTTCTTTCTTCCTTTATCCCTTTCTTCCTTCCTTCCTCCTTTCTTTCTTCCTTTCTCTTTTATTCTACCTTTTTCCCTCCCTTCTTTCTTTCCTCTATTTCCTCCTCTCTTCTTTCCCTTCTTCCTTCCTTCCTTTCTCTCCCTACCTCACTGAGGCTGCAAGTGTAGCAGCCATCCACTACTTGATCCCTCTGCTGATCTTCTCAGAAGCTTTAACCTGCTGATTTGCTCATCCTTAGGCTTCCTGGTGCCCTGCCCCCACCCAACAAAACCACCCATCCCCTCAATCCCCAGCTCTCATGGGCTCACTGTATTGTGCTGTACTTAATGTGGATACCCAATCTACCAACTAGAACTTCAAAGATCAAGTGATCCACCAGCCTTACTTATCCTCTTGGGTAGAAGGACTTATAGACTTTCACCACCACACCCAACCATTCTTCTTGAACTCTGTTTTCTTTAGAATCTCTGGCCGTGGTAGCATATCTTCATCTTGAGGAGGGTGTTTGACACACTGCCTTCCTGATGCAGAAGAAATTCTTTACTGGCCAACAGATGATCTGAGCTTGCAGGAATGAAATGTTCATGGGACTTTTGTGACAATCGACTTTTAGAATCTTTTCAGCACATGAGATTTAAACATATTTTTTCACTTTATTTTATTTGCTTTTTTGCTGTTTCTCAATATAGCTAATACAGAAATGTGTTTTTGCATGATCCCACATGGATAATTGATATCACATTGCTTGCCTTCTCAATGGGTGGGGAAGGGGTGGGAGGTAGGAAGAGAATTTGGAACTAAAAAAAAAAAAGCATTTTCAGTACATGATAAAAAAAAAATTAGTCCCTGGTAAAGTTAGAGTCTAGTATAACTAGAACAAACTTCTATGGCCTGCATTTTATTTATCTTCCTGGCTTTCTTAGATGCAGGTTGGTTGACTAATAGAGAGAGTAAGAAACTATGATTTCATTGGTGTATAGGCAACACTTCAGATGAAGAAATTCCTTCTATCAATGCAGATTAGAACCTTTCCTGCAACTTAGTCTTAAAGAGTTACCTAGAGGGCAGCTAGGTGGTGCAGTGGATAAAGCACTGGCCTTGGATTCAGGAGGACCTGAGTTCAAATCCAGCATCAGACACCTGACACAACTGGCTGTATGACCCTGGGCAAGTCACTTAACCCTAACTGCCCCCCAAAAAACAAACAAACAAAAAACCAAACAAGAGTTAACTAGACCACTGAGAGGTTAAGTGATTTATCCAGGCTCACACAGTCAATATGCCTTAGAGATCAACTGTCTATCAACTATGCCATGTTGTCTCTCACATCTACTAGTAACAAAGCAAAAAAAAAATGTCAGCCTTGCAAAGAAATCTACAAATTGACCAACCTTTCTCTCCCTCCTCTGTCATCTATGATACATTTGAAGAAAGTCATTACCTGTGCTGGATGCCACATTTTCAAATTTAATTGAAATTCCTATTTGCTCACTACCTAGTTTCTTGTGGATTAGGGCCTGGCTTCTTTATGGTACCAAGCCTCTGGATTGTTAGGCCAGTTTAAGCATTGTAAACTCTAAGCAGAACTCTGCCAGGTTTTTATGGTGCTGACCTCTCTCACTCTCAAAACTTCCCTTGGCAGAGGGAATGACTCTCCCATTTTCCAGGGGACACAGAGATAAACAATAAATTCAGTATGTACCTGGCTCAAAGCTATGTATTAGCAAAGATCCAGGCAATTATTTGAATGGCAGCTGCTAAATTTCTTGGAGATGAGTTGGAAAATAGCTTTTGTCCCTGTGAAGCCAGATAAATTAGTTTAAGCTATATTTTATTCCCATCTAGGGGACACCATTCTGTCATGTCCTGCCTGCATACCTTATTCTGCTCTCCTGCCCCAAAGAAAATAGGGGCCTTGGAGCTTGAACTTGGATCAAAGATTTAGAGTTGGACGGGAACCTTACAGTTCCTTTTGTTCAAACCCTTCAAAGCTCAGAGAGGTTATGTGATTTTCCCAAGATCCCACATATAGGAAGATGCAAAACAAAGATTCAAATACAGAGCCTCAGATTCCAGACTTAGTGTTCCCTCCTCTTCATTGATTCTGAGCTGAATTGGATCTATTTGGATTATAGCAGAGGGGACCCATCCAGGCTCAGCCTAACCTACTTTCTGAGCCCCCAAGACTGAAAATAACTCCAGAGTTTTGAAAGCTGACCAGCCTAGATCTAGAAATCGTAAAGCGACACATGACCCATGGATTGTTAGAATACTGGCTTACATCTCAATGGTCAATCAGGTGAGTTACATCGAGACAGGAATCTCAATACATCTCAATCCAGTCTTCCCATTCCAAACAAGGTGCATATTCACTTGAATGATTATGCAAATTTTACTCAGGTAGAGGCTGCCAATAACTGCAGTAAGTCTTTATATATGGAATAATTTACCTTAAAAAAAAGAATAGGAGAAGGTGGTGGAAGTCATATTGTAAAAGTTTTCCAGATTTAACTGTTTTGTTTTTATATACTTCTGAAGGTCGCAAATATATCTCTAGCTAAGTGCCATTTTAGCTCTACAAAGGTAGAAACAGAAAAGACAAATGACTTGCCCAAGATCACACAGCATATGACCAAGTGAACTCAGAATAGAATTGAAATCTTCTGATTTTGCCTCAATTCTGCTGCCTTCTAAATCAGTTGCTCTGTCCATGGAGTCCATGTCTCTTGGGACTTGTGTACTATGATCCAGGAGTACTTACCTGAAAGAGCAAAGCTGTACATCATTTCTGATCATCAATCAATCAACAAGCATTCATGAAGTACTTACTTTGTGCTAGACACAGAAGCTGATGTTCTAATGAGAGAAGATAGCATGCAACAAGTGAGACATTCAAGATACAGACATTACAAATGGAAGGTCTGGGGAAGGAGGGAGAGATACAGTGACAACTTTCTTATAGAAGGTGGAATTTGAACCAGGAAAGCCAGGAAGTGAGGAGGGAACATCCCATATCAATGGAGAACTGTTATGAGGTTCCCTTCAAGTCTCAAGATCCATGTTCCTTTGCCTCATTTCAACTGTTCTGCTGAAACTTGTGACAGCCCTAAATTCACCTGGGGTCCCTTTATCATATTCTAGCAGATGCAGGTCTATGACAATTCAGCAAATGAAATTGTTGAGCATGTACTTCCCCTCACAGCCCTCTGCCTCCTACCTGGAGTACTTTCTGTCATATCAACCACAGAGGTCAACATAGCTGATGGGAAGCCATCTCTTTAGTAGGTAACTATAAAATGCTACATACTTGGCTCTCCAGGTTTTGAAGGCCTGTGGTTCTTCGGTCCTTGGAGCCAGAATGAAAGATGAGGAGGCAGCATGGACCATGGCCCTGTAAATCCAGGCCACATTGCCAATACCTAAAATGTGAAGCAAAGATTTTCCTCATGTCCACTCTTGCCTCTTGAACAGAGCTGCAGCTAGCTAAGGGGAAAGGCCCTATCTCTACATCTTCCACGTAATTACATAATTATAGTAGCCCCCATTGATCGGACCATGAGCTATTGAGCTTCATTGTCTGGGTCTCAAGGATGCTCATTAGTTTTGGTCAGATTGAGACCTTGAGCCTTTCTCTAATGAGAGAAAGAATCTAGGAGGCAAAATCCACCTCTCTGTTTAGAATGAGGAATCCCTCTTCCCCACCCCCACCCTTTTTCTCCCAGGAGCCTGGTCGTGTTCTGTAAATTCCAGCCTCAATAAGAATACAATAGAATAAAGATTGAAAGAGTCTCTCATTAAAAAAAAATGTCATGACAAGGATTGTACCCATAAACCAGCTATCCTAACCTGCTTTCTTAAAAGAATGAAACTCTCTTTTGACAAACCATTGAGTGGAAAAGTTAGTCTGTAATCCTTCTGACTCTAAGCAATAGCAACTTCTCTGGTGGCAGCAAGCACCCCGGGAGTTACTGTGATCTACATTGGCTGAACAATCGCTAAAATGGGATACCCCTGCAAGGGGGGAAGAAATGGACAACACAGTCGTCTTGCCCTTCCAAGCTTACAGTTCACTAGAGGACAGAGCAAATAGCTAAGATAATACACAAGAACAGGAAAAGAAGAAAAAATCTAATTCTCATCTGTATTTGTTGAGGGAGGGAGGAGAAAGCAAGCAGGGGGTCTAGGGCCCTTAGCATCTCTCCTGACTCCTTGGAAAGCAGCCTTATCAAATGGGGCATATGAGCGCCTCATAATGGGAACAAAGACAACTAGCAATATTCCTAGAGTTCCCTGTTCCTTTTAGGCTTTTTTTTTTTTAGTTAGAGCCTGTTCCAAGGCTAGATCAGGGGTTTTTTTCCCCTTTAGGTAATTCAACACATCAAAGTATTGGCAATAAGCCAGTTCCTTTTCCAGGAACTTAGGCAAGATAGCAGACAGGTGGAATGAGTTAGCCTTGGAAGTTTGCAGTAAGCTTGATGAGAACAAGGCAAGTCTTCCAGCATTAAGGGTTTGACTCCTCGGCTCACCACCTGTATACTTTGCTCCTGCCTTGAGCTGACCCTCTTTACAGATTCCCCACCCACCCACTTGGATTCAGCTTGGTTTGCATCAGAGACTGCGTCACTTTCCGGGATTTATGGGAAGCCCTAAAGATTGAGTCCCCAAGCACTCTGCCTTAATCTCTGCTGAAGAATTTCCAGTTCTCTCTCTCCGGGCTCCTGCTCCCACTGGACCAAGAGGTTGAGCTTTAGCCGGCATGTTGAAATAATAATACTTGCTGGGTGGCCCAGTGGATAAAGCACTGGCCCTGGATTCAGGAGGACCTGAGTTCAAATCTGGCCTCAGACACTTAATACTTACTAGCTGTGTTACCCTGGGCAAGTCACTTAACCCTCATTGCCCCACCAAAAAACAATAATAATAGTAATAGTACTTGCATTCAAAAAAAATTTTTTTTACACAGAACATACTCGTTTTAGGATTTTTTGGGTGGGAAGGAAGCAGAACTCGAGAGACCAGCTGATCCCCAGGCTAGCCTCAGGGAAGAGTGTAAAGTAGACAAAAGTATATCTTTTACCTTTCTCTTTTCCTATTAGCCTCGTCGGTGCTGTCCCTTCCCATAGGTTCCAATTCTTGCCCTGTGCCCATTCCTATTTCCTTTTCGGCTCTAAAACCTGTGTTCACTAAAAGATTGGACACAGATTTACACTAAAGTGTACATGATTAATGACATAGTGTCTCTCCCCCAGAATAATTGCATTTTAACATAAGAAAGAACCTTAAGTTAAAAGAAGTGCATCTTCAATGATGGGATTTTAAGCATCGACCACTAGAAAGAAAAATTACTTTGGGAAAAGCAGATAGCTCAGCAAAATGAAACTTTAAACCATTCAAATCCAACCCACAAATATTTATCGAGTGCTTCTTATTTATTGTGCTGAGAGACAAACTAGCCAAGTGGATAGAGGGTGGGCCTTGGAGTAAGGACAATCACTGTTCAAGTCCTAAATCTGAAACTTACTAGCTGGTTCACTTAGTTTTAGAGAGTTGTCTGCGTTCCGGAGAGATTAAGTTACTTTTCTAAGTAATAGAAGAGTTGCTGGTCAATATTGCTGGAGGAAATCCCCACACCAGAATTTCTCTACACTGATGAAATTACAGTTTTAAACCCCAAACTATTGTGCTAAAGAGGATCAAGGCTTGGTCCCTGCCCTCAAAAAGTGTACAATTGGGGCAGCTAGATGGCACAGTGGATAGAGGACCGGCCCTGGAGTCAGGAGGACCTGAGTTCAAATTGGGCCTCAGACACAACACTTACTAGCTATGTGACCCTGGGCAAGTCACTTAACCCCAATTGCCCCTCTCTCTCTCTCTCTCTCTCTCTCACACACACACACACACACACACACACACACACACAAAGTGTACAATTACAGTTGGGTTGAGAAACAGTAGAGTAGCAAGAAAAACTTTAATAACAAGTTAAGACAACAGAAGCACCGTTACAAGGCAGACCACAATTTCTTGAAGTAGGCTCAATAATTGCTTTTAGGAGCTCAGGAGGGACAATTCCCTTCAGGCTGAAGGTGATAGGGTAAAAGGATTTCTGAGTGCCAATACACAAAGCTTTTCCTTTGTAAATAGTTGAAGCCAAAATGGAACCAATGAGATTTCTCTTTGGGGGGAAATATCTTTTAACCACTTTCTTCAAAATTTCCAGAGAAAAAGATTTTCTATATTCCTTTGATAAGACACTCACACTGTTTCCTTGCTCTAGTCACTCTTCAAAGCATTTTCCAACATTGAAATCTAGCACTCATGGGCACAGATGGCTGGAAGACCAATACTGGCTAGGCTGGGCCAGTTGTCTTATACGTCTGTATAGTTGCGGGGAAGGGAGGTATTAAGTCTGGAAAAATAAACATTTATTTACATAGACATATTTACATATGACTGTCTAAACATTGGTTGTAATTTTTGACAATGGATTTTCCATTAAATATTTTTGAAAGTTTACCTGACTTTGTCGTTTATGCCTCCTTCCTCCTCTTTCTTCTATAGCTAGTGGTGTTTTTTCTATAAGGTCTTGTCCTTCTTCCTCCTCCCCTCCTCTCCCTCCTTCTTTCCTATTCTGTGAAACCTATGTTCAGATAGCACTCTGACACAAGCTGGGTGACTACCAATTGCTCAACCTCAGTTTCTTCATCTGTAGTATGAAGATAATATTTGAATAAGCTACCCAAAATCTCATACATCTAGACCCAGAAGGGACCTCAGAGGCTATGTAGTTCAACACCCTCATTTTACAAATAAGGAAGCTGAGACCCAGGGGAGCTAAAGTGATTTGCTTAAGGACACACAAGTAATAAGCATAGGAGTGGGGCAGCTAGGTGGCGCAGTGGATAAAGCACTGGCCTTGTATGCAGGAGGACCTGAGTTCAAATCCTGCCTCAAAGACTTGACACTTACTAGCTGTGTGACACTGGGCAAGTCACTTAACCCTCATTGCCCTGCAAAAAAAAAGTTAAAATAAAAAATAAGCATAGGAGGCAGGTTTTGAACCCAGGACCTCTGATCCCAGAGTCAGTGTTCTTTCCACTGTAAAACAATGCCTCATAGAGTTGATGCAAAGAAAACATTTTGTATGCCTTAAAGGATGAAAGAAATATCAATTATTCTATAAAATACTTTCCCTTTCTCTTCTTTTGGCTACTTCTCCATGGCCTCCATTCTTTCTTCATGAGTTCCTGGAACTCAGAGTCTTAGAACCTGAAGGCTATTTGGGACATTTCTCCTCTGGTCATACCCTCATTCATTTGAATGGGCCCCAAAGCAATAAGCAATGGCTCTAGGAACAGAGGACCTACCTTCAATTTTGGCCTGACTACTATCAATGGGATATTGGACAAGTCACTTGTAGGATAGTTCACTCTGCCTCCCTTTCCTCTATTGAGTTTTTCCTCAGGCTCATCAGTTTAAAAAGCTAAACAACCAACAATACAAGGACAAACTTATGGATGACTCACAGTCCCATTTTCTCATACTCTTCCTCTCCATCCTCCTCCTTGAATCCTGACATTTTCTCATCAAGCTCAACTAAATCAAGCTAAACCAGTTAAATCAAGCTCAGCTAAATCAAGAAAAGTGGTGTGGGCCTATGAAGAGTGAAAGTGGAAATTAAGGTTGCCTAGCAGCTTTCTTCCTCCTGCTTCTCCACTGAAGCCTACTTGTTGGTATGATCAAATAGGAAAACTAGAGACAGTGTGGTAGAGTGGAAAGAGTTTGGGCTTTGGAGTCAGAGGAGTTGGGTTCACATCTCAGATTGAACACTTACTGCTTCTGTGATTTTGGACAAGTGACTCGATCTCTCTAGGTATCAGTTTCTTCATTTTTTACACGAAAGTCTTATCCCATTTGTACAGCTACTTTTTGTGGCAACAAAGAACTGGAAGAAGAGAAGGTTCCCATCAATTGGAAAATGGCAAAACACATTATGGTATATGAATGCGAATGGAGTACTATTGTGCTGTAAAAATTGGTGAAGGGGACAGTTATAGAGAAACCTGGGAAGACTTATATGAACTGATGCAGAGTGAAATGAGCAGAACTAGAAGAACAATTTATATAATGACAACTTTGAAAGACTCAAGATCAGCACAATGAACCAACCACAATTCCAGAGGTCTTGTGAAGAAACATCCTGCTCACCTCCTAACAGAGAGGTAAGAGACTCAGGGTGTAAATACTCAGGGTGTATCCTTTTTTTCCCCAAACATGACCAATTAAAGAATTTATTTTGTTTGACTATGCATATTTATTTAAATATTTATTCTTCATTCTTTTCCAGTGGGGATTAGAAGAAAGTGGGTGGGTGGATTTTTGTCAATTAAAAAATTAATTTTAGTTTTAAATGAAGGCATTGTTCTCAGTGGCCCCTGGAGTCACTTCCAACTCAAATCTGGGACCCTGTGACAATAGAATGTCTTCTGATCTCAAAGAAGAGTCAGTGTGACAACGAGGAATCATTAAAATTCAACTGTCCCTGAGTTAACAAGGGAATTCAGTTTCCATCATCCTTCCTGGCATCTCTTATTAATGACGTCTAGAGAGGCAGGATGAGAGATGAAGCATTTCCCCCAATAGCCCCATGGGCAGAATTGGGCATATGGCTACCCTTGGCTCCTTCGCCTGTGAGGGGCAGGAGGTAATTGAACCTCTCATCTCACCAGTCTCCCAGCATCTTTTAAGTGCCAGTACATACAACATGGTCATAGCTGGCAATCTGTAAACAAATTTTCCTTTGGTCTTTTATTCACCATCACAGAGTCCTCTATGCTTTCCCCCCAAGGGTCTTTCTATTCTCTGAGACCCTTCCTCCCTACACCGCTGTTTCTCATGAACAAACTGTCTTGATCAATTGCAAGGTGATGGTGAGAGCAGGGCTTAAAGGGAAGGAAGTAACATAACTCCCGTTAGAGCTCCACTGAGCTCTTCTTTTCTCCCATGTAAATGCAGGAGGAAGTCCACACTGGCTGCCAAACTTGGCAGACTGGCAAACAGGCAGAGAGCCCATGTTTCCAGTTGAGGTAAACCCTGGGCCGAAGCTTCCTCTGTCAAGAGAATCAGGCCTGTTTCTCCATGCAGATGCTTGCCTGGGATCCTGACTAGCGGCCAATGTGAAACTATCCATTTGTCTACCACCTCCATCCCACCTACCTCCTGATAGAACTTGGCTGGCATCCTCTCACCTCAAGGTGAACATTTCAACCATATGTCGATGAAGGGCCAGCTACAGAAAGAGGTGGTTGGGTCTCCTCTAGAGATTCATTAAACAGAATGAACCTGAAAGCTAGTTGGGACATCTCTCCTCTGGTCATACCCTCGTTCATTAGAGAGAGAGAGAGACAAAGAAACAGAGAGAGACAGAGACAGAGAAACAGAGACAGAGAGACAGAGACAAAGAGAGAACCATACAGGGCAACTAGGTGGCACAGTGGATGGAGTTTGGGGCTTGAAGTCAGGACAATTCATCTTTGTGAGTTTAAATCTGGCCTCAGACACTTACTAGGTGTGTGACCCTAGGCAAGTCATTTAACCCTGTTTACCCTCATTTCCTCATGGGTAAAATGAGCTGGAGAAGAAAATGGCAACCTATTCTAGTATCCTTGCCAAGAAAACCCCAAATGGGAGTCATGAGAAGTCAAACACAATAAAAATGACTGAACGCTAAGGGAACAATAGAAGATATGGCATATGGGGGTAAAAATAGGATCAGAAATGAGTCAAATTGCCTATTAGACCTCAAAGATGAGTGGGCTGGGAAGCAGATACATTATTGCTTCAACAGGATAAAAGGGAGTTAATTTTTTTTCATTCTGCTTAAATGATTACTTCTTCTATCAGCTAAGCAGTAACCACACTATAGGCACCATTGCTGTTGACACTAGTAACCCTGCCTCCCACCCAAGCAGAATGGGCGAGGGGTAGCCTTGTTCTGCCTATGGGAACATGATTCCTAATTGTTAGAGAGAATGCTGAGACAACACTGTACCTGCCTGAGGAGTGGAATTAGTGGCAGAGCTTCTTGGGGGAGACAACTGTATGGTAACAAAGACTCATAGGGAGAAACTCCAGGGAAAGGCAGAGGGGAAGGAGAGGGAGATAGAGATGGAGAAGGAAGGGCAGAGAAGAGAGGAGAAGGGAGGGAGGGGGGAGAGGGAGAAGAAAAAAAGGAGAGACTGAGACAGAAAGAGAGACAGAGATAGTTTCAAGGAGAGAGGACATATAGAGAAAACTGATCCCAATGTGTCCCTAATTTCTAGCTTGCCTCACTTGAGACTTTCACTTGGAATACTAGGCCTTCTCTTGAGTTGAGCTGAGTTCTTCTCTTGCTCCCAGCTAAAGAGCTCATTCATGATTATTAATTCTTTAGTATATTCTACTCTGTATAACTTCTCCAATTTCCATTTGCTATATGCTTTGATTTAATTGTTTCACTCTCCCTTCCCCCCCATCTTTCAACTTCTTTTTATGTAGTGCCTGGCACATAGTAGGCATTTAATAAAGGTTTATTGACTTAAGTGATTTACTAACTATTCATTATTTGTGGGAGTTTCTTATATAAAAGCTTTGGAGAAGAAGGACCTAAACTAGTAAATGTAAGCTAAGGGTTATCTTCCCCCTTAAGATCTGCCAGGAAGTAGATTTCTTCCTGGACTCCTAAGAAATGTATCCCTCTAGTACAAATATTTGAGGCAGCAAAGACATGTAAATCTAAGTCAATACTCCTCTTTGAGACAGATGAGAGAAGAAGAGACCCGGCAACAGCCCTACTCCTGCTCCTGCTCCCATTAAGGAAGAAATCCCAGTCCCCTCTGGAAAAAGGGGTGCCATATACCAAAGTCATATTCTAATGCTATTCATGAGCCATGTCTAAACATTTAGATATTCATCTGGACATTCTTTCTTACTATTTTACACACTGATTCTTTATTCTGTATCCCTTTTTGAAAGTCTTAAAAGAGATGGGAGAAGTGAATGGGGTGGGGAGGGAAGAAGCATTTGTTAAATACCTACCATGTGTCAGGCAGTGAGAGAAATGCTTTACAAATAAAATTTTATTTGATCTTCACATCAACCCTGGGGTGTAGGTGTTATTATTATCTCTATTTTACAGACAAGGAAACTGAGGCAGAGATTAAGTGACTTGCCAAGGGAAAGACAACTAGTAAGTGTTTTTGCCACCCAGATACCTCCAGTGAAAACTCCTTAAAGAGAAGTATGAAGATGAGTCAGCCTCATCACTTTCTAATTATCAGTTGGTCAACTATCACTTATTAAGCACCAACTATGTGCCAGGCATTGAGCCAAGCTTTGGGGATACAAAGAAAGGCAAAGAATAATTTCTACTCTCAAAGGGTTCCCAGTCTAATGGAGAAGGCAGCATGTAAACAAACACCTGTGTGCAAACAAGATATATACGGTATACATATGAGATCATCTCAGAGAGGAGGCAATAAGATTAGAGAAGACATGAAGAAGCTTCTTGCAGAAGATAGGACTTTAGGGGGCAGCTAGGTGGCGCAGTGGATAAAGCACCAGCCCTGGATTTAGGAGGACCTGAGTTCAAATCCGGCTTCAGACACTTGAAACTTACTAGCTGTGTGACCCTGGGCAAGTCACTTAATCCTCATTGCCTCGCCAAAAAAAAAAAAATGGGACTTTAAGGGAGATGGGAAAGAACCAATGGAAGTCAGTGAGAACACAGAGTCAGGAGAAGCAGTGTCTCGTGCAAGGACCAGCAAGATGACCAGTACCACTCAAAGTACATGGAGGGGAGGAATGTTTAAAAAGAATGGAAAGGAGCACCGGCCCTGGATTCAGGAGGACCTAAGTTCAAATCCAGCCTCATACACTTGACACTTACTAAGCTGTGTGACCCTAGGCAAGTCACTTAACCCCAATTGCCTCACCCCCCCCCCAAAATCAGAATAAGAATGGAAAGGTAGGAAGGGGACAGATTATAATGTGATTTAAAAGCCAAACAAAGGATGTGATATTTAATCCAGCAAGTAATAGGGAATCGCTAGTGTTAATTGAATAGGAGGGTGGGAGGGAGCTGACATGGATAGATTTGCACTTTAAGAAAAACAGTTTGAGCTGAACAGAGGGTTGACCAAAGTGGGGAAACACCTGAGCCAGGGAGACAACCAGCAGCCTACTGAAATAATCCAGATGTGAGATGACCAGGACTACGGGAGGGTGGTAGCCATGTCAGAGAAGAGGCCTACACTAGAAATGTTAATAGTATAGAAACAACAGGACTTAGCAACTGATTGGATATGGTGGAGAAACAGAAGTGAGAGAGTGATGAGTCTAGCTAGGATAATACTTAGGCTGTGAGGCTGAGTGAATGGGAAGATGGAAGTGTTCTCAACAGCAATAGGGGAGTTAGGAAGCAGGGAGGGGTTGGAAGGAAAGATATATTTGGCATGTTCGGTTTCAGATGTCTATGGGACATCCAGTTTGAGACATCCAATAGGCAGGTGGGAGACTGGAGAGGTCAGCAGAGAGGTTAGGGCTGGACAAGACCTGAGAATCAGCTGCATAGAAATAATCATTGAATTGATGGGAGGAGATGAGATCACCAAGTGAAATGGGAGATAGAGGGAGAAAAGAAAAGTGCCCAGGACAGAGACCTGGGGAACATCCAAGTTTAGCGGGACTGAACGAAGATCCTGCAAAGGAGACAGGTAGGATGGTAACAGATAAGAGAGAACAGAAACTTAGAGAGAAGGGGGTATCCAGAAGAAGAGGGTGATCAAATCTCAGTAACTGCACAGAGGTCAAGAAGATGAGGATTGAGAAAAGGCCATGAGATTTGGCAAACTAAGGGATTGTTAATAACTCTAGAGAGCGCAGTTACCTAATGACTTACCCAAGGTCAAACAGCCGTTGTCAGAGGCAGGATTTGAAAGTAGGTCTTCTAGATTCCAACTTACTATATAAGAGGCTACGAAACTGCAATCAACAAACACAATCAACAAACCTTCTCCGTGTTTATTAAGTGCTAGGGACGGTGCTAAATGCTGAGATGTGAAAGTGGGACATTAGAAAGTGACAATACTTCATTTAGAATCAAAGGAGCATTGAGGCCTCGGGTCCAGGCTAATCCTGCTGCCTCTAGGCAAGGATAACCCCCACTGCCATCTCTGGGAGAAAGAACTATTCTCTACTCTCTTCATTCAAATCTCTTGAGAAGACTCCTTTATCTTATTGTCTTCCCGCCACCCCCCTCCCCCGGGGTATAACCACTCTTACAATCAGTGAGTTCACCCTTACTTTTAATCTCCTTCAGGCATTCTGGGATTTAAGCCAGTTTCTCCCCTTTTCCTCCTTGAATGGAATGAACAGCTTTTCAGCATCCTTCATGATACTACCCCGCCTTTCTGATACATGCTCCTGCTCAGAAGACAGAAGCACTGGGTAACCTATCATCCCCATTTCCGGGAGGACACTCTTGGCTAGAAATAGCCTCTTCCACGAAGGAGGTGAGAGATCACCACCCAGCCTCCCCAAGATCCCCTGGTCCTATGCCAAGACTGGAGATGCTGAATTCTCATCTCCCTGCCCCATTCAGCTCAGCTGTGTAAACAGGAAGGCAGCTGTGACCAGCAGTCCCAGGTTCAGGATTTACACACCCAGGGCCTTGAAGGCGGCTTCGTTTTCACTGGGACAGGGACCCTTCAATTCCTGGAAGCCATGGGAAGATAATCAGTGTGGGTTAGGGACTCGTCTGTTGGGCCCTTGCTGGCTGTCCCTCTCCCCTCTGTGAATAGACTGGGGTTCATGTTTGGAATGTCAAGCTCCGGATGCCATTATTTGAACAGCCCCAGTCATTGCAATCCTTATTGACACCAGGGCCTGGTTTGCCAGGCTGCCAGCCACTGCCAATCTTGAATGCTGTCCATGCTATTGAGACCCAAATAAAGGGCAGTTTTGTTTTCTGGTGTTTTTTTATAATCGAGCCGCTCCTGATCTCCTCTCTTCAGAAATGTACAGTGACTCAGGGATTACGTAGAGCTAGAAATGCCAAGGAGGGAACAGGAGGCAAAGGGAGGGGAAAGGAGGAGAGGAGGCAGGAGGGGAGGGGAGAGAAGGGAGCTGGTTTTTCCCAGGGTGTTTTCTCGCTGCAGCTGAACTCTCCTGGAAGTCACATACCCAGGCAAGAGCCAAAAGAAATGTAAGTCTCCCATGATCAGACTGGAATGCAAATGGGAATCAGATTTAAAGATTATGTCTAATGGAAAGGGATGGGAAGGGCAGTTGGGAGATGAAAACACTTCCCAACTCTCCTATAATAAAGATCCAAGTTGGTCATAAGGTTAGATCTGTTAATAATTTATTCCAATACTTTTCTTCCAGTTTATCCTACGCCCTACCACACACACCCCTTACCCCTACAAAACAAAACAAAACAAAACAAAACAAGACCCGGAGCATCAATTGCATCAAATGATGCAAGAATTTTAAAATATTTTAATAAGTTTACTCTAATTTACTGTAATTTCTCCTATCTGTGCAAACACACTACAAATACAAATAATTATATGCAGATGTTAACATTTTACTTTGAAATAAAATTCGCATCCTACTACCTCTTATTGTTCAGTCGTTTTTCAGTTGTGTCTGACTCTTCATGAGCCCATTCGGGGATTTTTTGGCAAAGACATTAGAGTGGTTTGCCATTTCTTTCTCTGAAAGAAATGGAGGCCAACTGACGTTGAGTGACTTGTCCAGGGTAACACAGCTAGTAAGTAACCGAGGCCAGATTTGAACTCAGGAAGAGGAGTCTTGCTGACTCCAGGCCCGGTGCTCTATCCACTGTGCTACCTAGTTCCCCTGGTATGTATTCTCTCTAGTACATCCAAATGAACTATGTCAATTAACACACAAGTTGGTCCTTCAAGGTATTCTTAAATTCCAATCCTTCTAGTGTTAAGCAAAGCATACTAAATCCTTCTTGGTCCTTGCAATCAGTCTCTTTGGTAACCCTTTCCCAATCAGTGCATTCTGATCCTTTCTTGGGATGTCTTATGGCTGCCTCCCTGTCCCACTATTTGCATCACACTCCTCCCAGGTTACAGTTGACAGGGGTAAAGGAATCATGATCTAGAGGGGGAAAACACTGGACTGGAACTCAGGAGACATGAGTTTGAGGCTTTGCTCTACATCTCAGTAGCAATGAGTTATTATTTTCTCTGGTCCTCAGTCTCCTCACCTGTTAATGAGGGCATTGGACTGACCTCTAGCAGAGATGTCAAACAACCCCATGTAGCCCTCCAAGCTCCCTAGTGCACAGACTAAAATGTACCTGGGAAACGTTTAATAACATAAATACAAATACAACAAAGATAGTGTGAATTTGTAGTTTTCTAGGTCAACATGCTGCCATCCGGAGCCATGTCTCCCTCCATATGCAGCACAGAAAGCTGCTCCTCCCTTCCTCTGCTTGGGTGCAAGTTGTACACATACATCAATGTGTGTTATCTAATTGGCTGAGAATTTAAAGGGGAAGAGAACATCTGAGAAATGGTTCCCCATCTATCTTCACAATACCTCAGTGAACGGAATTCTCTCCCAGTGAAAAAAGCAAGAATAGAGGTACCAGCCCGGGACATGACCTAGTCAAGGTCTCTCTTAGCTGGTGCCAGTGTCAGGAGTAAAATTAGTCTAGGCTCGGCAGAATGACGAATCTGTCTTCTACGTAACCAACCAGTGGTTTTTCCCACCTGGTGGCAGGTGGTTTTGGCCAAGCCTGCATCTCCTACCCCAGAGCTCTAATATGAGAAATGTTGTGACTTGAAAAACAGCAAGTAAGAGTATTTTGAGTCTCAAGACCCTCTTGTGTGAACAAGGAGAGTGGTCTGTCTGTTCAGTGCCTCTCCCCTCCCGTCATCCTTTCAACGCTGTTGCCAGAATCCGGCTAGGTGACATGAGGATGGTCCTGGAGGAAGAAGCCCCATCCTGTGCCATCATCCACTTCAAGCCTCCCATTTTGTGGGTTCCCCACTGGTGGTAAAAAGGCTTACCAAAGACTGTTCCTTCTGTCTGTCTCCTCAGACTCTCCTCAATCCCTTCCCAGAACAGTCTCTTCCTGAGGTCTGTGCTGCCTTTGTTCAGTTGGTTGAGTCTCTATTGACCTTTCCCTAACCTAGATGAACTTGCTTTGGTCACTGCTAGTGAGGAGCTTCTATTTATGTAAAAGCCTGTAGTGGGTTTCTCCCCTGTCCCTTCAGGG
Source organism: Dromiciops gliroides (assembly GCF_019393635.1). Taxonomy (NCBI): domain Eukaryota; kingdom Metazoa; phylum Chordata; class Mammalia; order Microbiotheria; family Microbiotheriidae; genus Dromiciops; species Dromiciops gliroides. The sequence goes on from NC_057864.1 coordinate 78,197,735, forward strand.
CCTGGTAGTTTCTGGATTATGAAAGTTCACCGTCTTCTTCTAGACTTGAAAATAAGTCCAGGCCCTGCCACCAATTGGCTGTCTGACCTTGAGCAAGGCATTTATCATCTCTCGCCTTCAGATTCTTCATCTGGCAAATGAGGGTTTGGGATTCACTGTACTCCAAGATCCATCTCTAATGATCTAGGGCAATAAGATTCTATGTTATAGGATTATGTGAAGCAGGTTTGTGTAGTAGACAGATTGCTGGGATTGGATTCATGAAGAACTGAGTTCAAATCCTACTTCTCCAGCATGACCCTCTCAAAAAAGCAGTCTTTTTTTCTCTCACTTTGAGATGTCTTGGAGCCAGCAACAGCCTAATGTGGTGGGAAGAGCACTGGGTTGGGAATCAGGGGTTGAAGTTTCGAATCTGAATCTTTTACTTGCTTCCTGTGGGATTGTGGGCTAAGGTCATTCCATTTCCTCTTCTGTTAAATAAAGGTTTGCACTGGCCTTGGAGTCAGGAATACCTGGGTTCAAATCTGGCCTCAGACACTTAACACTTACTAGCTGTGTGACCCTGGGCAAGTCACTTAACCCCAATTGCCTCACTAAAAAAACAAAAAAAAATTAAAAAATAAAGGTTTGGATTCTAAAACTATATCCTATGTATAGAATAAGAGGTGCTAGATTTATTTATTTAGAATGAGATGGCCTGGGTTCAAATTATATATATATATATATATATATATATATATATATATATATATATATATATATATATATATATATATATGTGTGTGTGTGTGTGTGTGTGTGTGTGTGTGTGTGTGTGTGTGTGTGTGTGTATATATGTGTGTGTGTGTGTATGATATTATAATATATATTATATGCCTATATACCTGGGGTCATATAAACATTTATTGGGCAAAAAGGGGTAACAAGTGGGAAAAATTTAAGGAGCATTAAACCTGCATTAAACCACTCTTATCAATGAGTAGAACCCAGGTACCTGATTGATGGTAGACCATATGCCCCTGAGGGAAGAGGACCAAGGACAGTTCCGTAATACAAGGAGGACAAGGAAACCTGTCTAGGAGGGGCAGGTCCACATAGGAGTACTGAAAAGGAGGCCCAGCTTTGACCCTCATAATGCATCTATTTTACATCCATTGGCAGCAGCTAAGTTGTGTTTTGGAGCTTTGGAAAAGAGTCATTCAAACCAAATCATAGAATCTCGAAGTTGGAAGGGACCCCAGGGGCCCTCCAGTCCACCGGTTCCTGAAATAGACTCCCCACTAGGCCAAACTAGAAGAGTGGTTATTCAGCTTTTGCTTGAAGACCTCTCTGGAGGGGGAACCTGTTCCTAGCCACCCTAGCCATCTCCAAGGCAACCTTTTCCAGTTTCCTAAAGAGCTAATTGGAAAAAAAAATTTAAGAGCTAATTGGATATTCAAAAACCAAGGAAACTTCAAAGAGCTCATATGGGGAGGGGAAAAAAAGCTCTACTTCAAGAAAGACTTCCAGATTGCATTACAGTTAATTACTTAGGACATCAAGCACTTTTTGAATTTGATTCACTGTTCATTGTCTTAATATAAGGCCTTCCATAGGGTAAAAAAAATAGCCATGGTATTGATTTGGTCAAATTCGTGGACTTCAAAAAAAGGAAATGAGCAGAAAAGGGTGGGGGGAGCCGAAGAAAGAGGAGGCCTGATTCAAAGGATGTTATAGATAAAGAAATAAGCAGGTTAATAAGGATAGATAAGAGGGGGGTTGTTTTTTGCTTTTCTTAATGGGGAGAATAGAAAGGGAAAGGATTGATTATTTAAAATAATAATAATAATAATAAAAGGAAAGCCACATCAACAACATCACAGTTTGGGAAAATCTGCACCCAAACCAAGCTTACTAAACACATATATATTATTACTATGTTGCAAACATCTAAGTAACGTTATTTTTTTTTGGTGGGGCAATGGGGGTTAAGTGACTTGCCCAGGGTCACACAGCTAGTAAGTGTCAAGTGTCTGAGGCCAGACTGGAACTCAGGTCCTCCTGAATCCAGGGCCAGTGCTTTATCCATTGTGACACTTAGCTGTCCCTGTAACATTATTTTTAAATATTGGTTTATATGGTAATAAATTCTGAAACAAGAGAAGCTCCTCTCTTGGCTCCGTGTTGTTGTTTTTCCCTCTGTCTCTGTTGTCTTACAAACTGTTTTGAAATACCTCACAGGGGCAGCTGGATGGCGCAGTGGATAGAGCACCGGCCCTGGAGTCAGGAGAACCTGAGTTCAAATCCGGCCTCAGACACTTAACACTTGCTAGCTCTGTGACCCTGGGCGGGTCACTTAATCCCAATTGCCTCACTAAAAAAAAAAAAAAAAAAAAAAAAGAAATCCCTCACTGTTGGAATTCTACCTGCAGTCTCTCCCAGGATTCTAGTTAGGTTTCACAACTGTGTCCAGTCTCTCCTTGGGCAAGTGGAGAAAAGTAGCCTGTCCCTTTAGGAAACAGCCCTCCTTCCCTTCGTGGTACAAACAGCAAGAATCCAAGTGGACCTGGACTTGCCAAGGATGTGTCACAATGGGAGTCCCCTGGCTTACACAGTTAGCGCTGAATGATTAGCACAAATGGAGGGAAGAGAGGCACCAACATGCACACAAGTCAGATCATTCCATCTCGCCGCATTCAGGCAGAGAAGCAACTTCCAAGACTCTCTGGCACCTGTTTTTGGCACGTGGGCACATTTATACATACACTGGTGCATCCCTTTTGTGTGTAGCCCTGCCATTGTCCTGGATCAGAAGCCATGGATCGTGGCCAGAGGAAACTGACTGAGTCCTGTGACCTCTGCCATCCTCAAATCCTACTTAAGTTCTCCTACTCTGGGCCTAAAGCCCAGAAATGGCTGTTTTTTATCCCAAGCAGTGAAGTTGGCTTTGGATTTGAGGGTGGAAGTTTGGGAGGTGCCTCCTGGGAAGAGAGCCTGGGCTTTCATTCACATCCACCTGCCCAAAGAGGTGGTGGCACTCCCAGCAGATGAACTGGTAGCAATTGGGTGGAAAAGGAGCTTAAACTAGGCTTTAAAAAAAAAAGAAGGCATGAGGACCCAAAGTCATTGTGTCCCTGGGATACTGCCCTCAGTTTATGGGGGAAAGAGGCCTTGCCCAGGGGCACAGAACCCTGCTGGCTTTTCAGTCTGAGGAAACCCTACAGTGAAGCCAAGTTATTGTTTTTCAGGAAGTGACAAATAAGGCTTTGGTTCACAGTGCTGTCTGTACAGAACTGAGCCTGCTCCCCTCCCCACGCCTCCCATAGAGAAGGTACCTCCACCTAGAAGTGACACGGTATAGGACAAGGGGCAGTACCACATGCTGAGAAGGTTGACTCTAGCTCCAGGGTGGCTGGTTTTCACAGCCTGGAAGGGTTCCCCAGATTCTAATGTAGGGGGTCTGGGAGGGAAAAGAGGCAGCTCTCCCAATCTCTAGCAATCCAAATCCCTCAGTTTCACTGACAATCAGCAGCTCTCAAGATGGGTGTGTGTGTGAAGAGGGGGTGACTTTGCAGAAATCCTGCAAAACCTCAGTATTTCTAATACTATTTCAACTTCTAGGGTAGATTGAACCTACAAGAGCTTTACTCGAAAGGTTTTGCAAGGGTTTCCCTCTTCATTTCCCTTCTCAATTGGGTGGGGGTAGAAATGAGGATAAGAAGGAGGAAAAGAAATTCTTGTTAAGTGAAAAAAATTAATTTAAAAAGTTCTGACTGGGTGCATGCCATCCCTATCTATCTCCTTTAGTACTGGCTCCTCAACCCCAAGTCTTCCAGCCCAAGAGCAAACAATTTGGGTTTTACCTACTCTGGACCATCATTCCCATTCTGATCACCATATAATCTACTAGTAGCACCCTGCAACTAGACTGCTCATCTCCAGCTCATTCTGCTGATCTTTCCAATGATTTCTATACCTGATTTGTGATGGTCCTCTCTACTCCATATCCCTACTCCCATCATCACTTGGGTCTTCAATATCCATAACAGCAACACCTTTGACAACCTAAATTGAAAACTCCTTAACCTCCCCAAATCCAAGAGCTTTATTCTTTTTTTTTTTTTTTGCAGGGCAATGAGGGTTAAGTGACTTGCCTAAGGTCACACAGCTAGTAAATGTCAAGTGTCTGAGGCTGGATTTGAACTCAGGTCCTTCTGAATCCAGGGCCGGTTCTTTATGCACTGTGCCACCTAGCTGTCCCTGGGTTTTTGTTTCTGGTTTTGTTTGTTTGTTTGTTTAGGGCTTTATTCTTAATTGGGCTTCAACTACTCTTGGACTCCAGGGACCTCAATTTCCCTCCTCTGCAGCCCTACACTGACCTAGTTATATATTAAAAATCATCTTTTGAAACTGCACCATAGTACCACCTCCAACATCCAGAACTTCAAAATATATGCTTTATCCCTCCAAGCAAAATATAAGCTCTTTGAAAGCAGGCATGATTTTTCATTTTATCAGCACAATGGCTTACCCTCATTAAATATTCAATAAATGTTTGTTGGAATAGATTGGAAATTCCACTCTGAGACCCCAGCCTTCTGTTCTACTTCTCCCATGATTTCATTCTTATCAAAACTTTCCTTTTTTTCTTATCACAACCCTATTTAAAAATCTTCCAGGCAGGCTGACTCCTCTAGATTCCAAGGAATGACCAGTTAGTCCGCTTTCAGATGGAGAAATATGTTTAAAAATGATAGAAAAGTAGTCATTCTAACTTTCATTTCATTGGGGAATCTATGAGTTAAAAGGACATTCCTAACATGAACTCTGAGTTGTTGTGATTACAGGGGCACCAGAATTAAAAACTGGTTTCACTCCTCCCTCACACATATCTGACCTAAATAATGCCTCTCACCTCTTTTGCCTGACCTAGGAGAATGTGTGGGCTAAATTTACGATGAGAAAATGAGACTTCTTGGTTACCAAACTTTTTTGTTTTGTCTCTTATGAGTTGGTACTGCAAATTATTTGCAATTTTTCTATGTTAAATATTAAGGAGAAGGGAGGAAGAAACAGAGAGGGGGGAGAGAATGAGACAAAGATATGGGGAGAATAAGAGAAAACGGAGGGACAAATTCAGAGAGAGAGGAAAAGAGAAAAGCAATGACTGATTAATAGGAAGAGTCAGATTGGGAAATTTGTATCTTAAGAGTCTTGGAAAATAAGATGGAAGGAGATGGAGAAAAACTCATATGCAAGTGATGGATCAGGAGATAGAGTGAAACTTGTGTTCCTCTGCGACTCAAAGTTTGGAATGAGCTAAATAAATATATAAATAATATATCATACACATGATATATATATGTATATATGTGTATATATATACATGTATATATATATATATATTAGTGAGGCAATTGGGGTTAAGTGACTTGCCCAGGGTCACACAGCTATAAGTGTTAAGTGTCTGAGGCCGGATTTGAACTCAGGTACTCCTGACTCCAGGGCCGGTGCTCTATCCACTGCGCCACCTAGCTGCCCCTAGATATATTTTTTTAAAGGGCATTCCTAGACTTATCAATCTACGATAATGAATCCATAGTCTGATACCCATGAAAATCATAAAAGATGTCTGAAATCACTCTTGCCATGTACTAATGTGCTAAGTGAGCAAGCAACTTTCTCCAACAAAGGTGGTAGATATCTAAGGAAACAGAAACAGGCAATATATTTTCCCCATTGCCTTAAAAACAAAACATCAGAAAAGTACACAAAACAAGCCCGTTATTCACATAAATTATCCTGGTTTTCTTGTGATTTCTTCTCTTTATCCTTTAATGACTCTTCTTCTCTCCTGGATCCACTACCTATGGGCTTTCCATAAGGTTCAATTAATCCTTGGTCCTTGCCCTTCATTCTTTCTACACACATTCTCTCTTGGTGAGTTCATCCATCTTCGTGGCTTCAATTATCACCTGTAGGTGGATAACTTTCAAGTTTCTATCTTCAGACCTGTTCTCTTATTGGAGCTCCAGACCCATGTTTCCCAGCTGCTTGCTGGCCATTTCCATCTCTTCAAATTCTATAAATCCAAAAATTAACAAATGATTATTCATTGATTGATTGATTTGGTAAAAAGAATATGTACTGCGGATGAAGATATCTAAGTTTTAGAAGTGCTTCACCACTTAGAAGCTGTGTAACCTTAGGCATGTCATTTTACCCAAGTTTGGGACCATGACACAATTAGTTACCAGAGTAAGTTTGTATATTGTCTAGATGGGGAACAAGGAGAATATAATATCTTTAAGGGCAGAAACAGCTTCACATGTATTTTTTTGCCCAGTAACTACTAATAATGTCTGGCATATTTGTTGTTGTTTAGTTGTTCAGTCATGTTCAACTCGTCATTACCCTCTGGACCACAGCATGTTAATGCTGACCATGGGGTTTTCTTGGCAAACCTGGCATATAGTAGGAGCTTAGTAAATAACTAATGATTAATAAATGGATTTTCATTCATGGCATCTAGCACAATGCCCAGTACATTGTAGGTGCTTAATAAATTATTTTGATTGACTGAGTTCTACTCATTAGCTGATTTCCACATAGGGCTTCTTGGGCCTCCTTTCAGGCCCTTAGATCAAATAAGAAGTACAGGAAGAGAACCAAATTAAGGTGGCCTAAGAAAGAGAACAGTACATGGTCATAATCAATCCTGTAGGTAATGCTCATCAATTAAGTCTGTATATTCAACATCAAATGTTTGTTTATCCCACCAAATGTAGCAGAGCAACATAGCATCTGTGCTCATCATGACCCCCAACCATTGGCATAACCAAATCTATGACACCAACTATGAGAGTCCCACAAGGATTATTAAAATTGGGTCCATAGAGGGTTTTTTTTACTATTTTGATCATATTTCAATATAAGTGGTTTCCTTATATGATCCTATATATTTTATTTTATGCATTTAAGACATTACATTGAAAAGCAGGATACCAAAAGGATGCATAACACAAGAAAAAGTTATGGACTTCCACCATAGGATTCCTATTCATCTGTTTGACATTGCTCATCTTAACCACTCTCTACAAAGATGTAAAGAAAGTTGTTGACATCTAGTAAAAATGAGTAGGAATATATACAGTGTTGACTCATATCAAGATGAAGACCTTGTTGCATGAAGGTATCTAGTTGTTGATGGGTGCCAGGTTGGTGTCCTGAAAACATGAAAGCATGAAGGTATATGTGGATGATATAAGCAGACTTAATCCTTCCTTCTGGGATGAGCTTTACTCTATGTAATGTCTGAAGGAGTACCAGGTTACCTTTCTCATTAATGAGATGAAAGGTGAAATCATGGAAGAATCCTAAATTTGGCTTAAGCAAAAGATAGCTTGTCCTTCTCCCCTTCTTCCCTCTACAGTTTTTTAAATATAAATTGTGACACTATTCCTATAAAATGATTCAGGTGTGGGATAGGAAATATAATATGTACAGGATCATACTTTTAGTATGGGTCAGTGACCTTTTATCATTTCAAAGAAAACACTTTCTCTATATAAATTTGGAGGGACCCAGAATTGAAACTTACACTCTTGATAGAAATGCATGTCTACTTTAGTCGAATTATCTCTAAAACTAGAAGAACACAGATAAAGAATTGGAAGAGATTTTTAAGACTCCATTTTACAAATGAGGAAACTAAATCCCAAACGATTCATCACACAGGTGGTAAGTAGCAGAACTGGTCTATTGGTTCTAAATTCAGCACTTTCCATTCAGTTCTTTCCATTATATCAGTCTGCATCAAGGTGAATGGGAGATATGAACCTAACAGTACTGTTGGCTGAATTTCTGTTGGTGGAATTGCAAGAGCTAATCAAAACTCCCATACAGCCTATCTTCTCCTTCTTCTTCTCCTCCTCTTCCTTATTAGTGACAGCACCTGCTCTCCCACTGGGAATCAAACACAGAGCTAGAACTTTACCCAGGTATCATTAAAAACTAAAAAAGTCCCAGAATCCATGGTCACAGAACATTAATGTTTCACAATTCTCAAGCATCATTTAAATTATAGGTAACATGCAGCAAATTCCCCTGTTTGGCTGGTGCCATGCAAGAATTGCATTGGAAAATTTTAAAAAATAAGAAAGTTCAGTTAGTAGTAGATGTGAGGGCCTGTTGGGATAGGTGTGATTCTCATGCACTACCTATCGTTTATCACCTCATTGCTCTGAAATTTATGGTGGCTCTTCATTTTCTCCTAAGAAATTCCAACACCTTCAGATTGTCTCTAGGATAAAATGAGATCTCCCCCCAAACTGATCTTTCCATCTTTGGTTAGCTGGATGGCACAACGGATGAAATGTTGGGTCTGAAGTCAAGAAGACTTGAGTTGGATTGGAGGCAAATCATTTAAACTTTATATGCCTGAGTTTCATCACCTGTAAAACAGGGTTGAAATTTATACTTTACCCCCTCCCAGGGTTGTTATGAGGATAAAATGAGATAAAACTTGTAACGTGCTTCACAAGATATTAGAACAAACCCACACATTGCCTATGTCTGAAAATTATCTGCAGCTAAGGAAGTTTTCACCATCCAGGTGGCAGAAACCAGTCTAGAGGCTACATGGTCCAGGTGCCACAGAGTCACTACTCACTTTGGGTTTCTAGATAATTTAAATAAATCTGAAGAACCTGGTTCTGGTGCTAGGGTGATGTGGCTGATCCCTAGGGTGTGCTGCTTCAGAGGCAGCAGCTCTAACATATCCCCATGCCCACTCTCTAACACAGTCATCTTGTGGTTGGGCACCTCCAGCTGGAAAACATTGCCTTAGCATCCCCTCCATGACAAAAAAAAAAGGAAAAATAACAAATCTGAGCCACGAACAAAGTCAGAATTCATTCCTTACCTGAAGCTCAAGGGAACATTTTGGAGTTCTGCTAGGGTTCCTTGAAAAGACTTACATTGGATAGAAACTAAGTTCCTCTTAGACTTCAAACTTGTCCATAGCAGGTACTCAAGACCTCCATTGTTCTCCACTGATTTGTTTTTATCTCATACCAGTTTTTCTCACAATAGGAACCCACCCATCTCTCTGGGAAGAGGAATTCAGGCCCACCCTTCATTCTTATGTTTCTCAGATCCTTTTTTTCCTTTCTAGAGAGAGAAAGGGTTTGGGAGAACAGGGCCAAGATCAGAAAGGGTTTGGGAGAACAGGGCCAAGATCTGTGATTTCATCAGTATAAAGAACACTCTGTGAGGGAAGGACCTCTTGCAGATCCCAAATGGCACCTGCTCTAGAACTTATAGTCTTAGAAAGAGACACCTGGGGCACTAAGAGGTTCACTGCTTTGTCCGTGGTTGCACAGCCTGCATGTGTCAGAGACATTACTTGATTCTGAGTTTTCTTTCTGTCATAATAATACTGCACTCTACCTTCCACATCAGATCAGATACTCTAGATGCTACCTCAAGGCCCTGGGTTCTTGATTGGTGAGACTTCTCCCTATCTAGGTATCTAAGTACCCCTAAAGTCTAAGCCCTAAGCCAATGCACTCTGATCACATTCCTGCCATGCTGCCTCTGGCATGATGTCCTCCCTCACTCCACTTTGAACCACTTGCTTTATGAATAGTATTCAAATCAACATTACCCTTTCTGGACAAGATATGCCTGTCAATTGCCCAGTGACCATCCCTATGACTTCCCAGACCTCTCACATCGGGTACATCAATATCCACTCCCTCTCTGGGCTATTTCCTTCATTCCAACTACTCTAACCCTGACAGGTCTAAATTCCTAGAGATAAGCTATCGTCACACAGTAACAAACTCTCTCAGGTCCTAAGGGTAATTCTGTTGAGGGAAAATACATGTTGCCTGCTCCTCACTCTAACTTTTGAGCTCCTATATGCTGTGCTTTCTCTCTACCCAACTAGCCACTGATATCATTTGCATATAAGATAGATATATGCAGATACACTAAGGTACCATGATGCCTTGGAATTCTAAGTTCTCAACATGGTCCACCTATTTCTTTGGTGCCCTGAGAACTGTTTCTCTAGTTTCTAATAAATCAATTATCTTTCTCTGCCTTTTTATAACATCAAATTAATGCCACCAAAGTGAAGCATCATTCTACATCATGCACAAGGTAATTTTAGCCTTCATGTTTAGATCACACTTCATCCTCTGTCCTAAATTGCTGAAATCCCACCTGAAACCCATGTTTCTTTACAAATATTTGCAGTTTTGAATGAAAACGAAGTCCTTCTTCTATTCCTTCTGGACATCAAAACAGTGGCAGGATATTATATCCTTTGATGGTTGATATAGATCTTTCCCTTTACATAAAAAATATACTTTTTTTCCTTTTCACATGGATACTACACCTTCATATGAAAAAAGACCTTGTGGGGAGAATGTATCTCATCACAGCGCCTGGCACATAACAAATAATGAATGCTCTTTCATTCATTCATTCTTGACTCCGAGGTTTTGACTCCAACCTGTCCTTTATGCCACACCATTTCTCTTCTTCCTTGATTTGGCAGCATTTCAGTTCCACATGAAGAACATAAAGCTGTTAAGTAGCACACTGCATGGCTGGCTGATCATTTGCCAGAGATTTTGGCTGTTTTAATTCCGTAACTCAGGACAGAGATGGGGTAGAGTGGAATGAGAGGCTGTTGTTTGTTGTTGTTATTGTTTTTTCCCAGATAAGACAATTGTCTCCATTCCGGGCTTGGTGAAAAGAGGCATCGCCTTAAATTGATTTTTTATGTGATGATTCAAGCATGTGTGACTTACAGCACAAATAAAATAAAAGGATTGGACTCTGCCTCAATAGGGAACACAGTTTTCAATCCAAGAAAGAAGAAGCCAAGGTGAACTGCCTTTGAGTTAAAGGGGAAAACAAGCTTCTTTCTCTCCACACCATTCAAAACCCCGACAAGACTTTAAAGAAAGAAGTTTTGTTCAAAAAGAGTAGGGATAAATAAAGCCAGTGGCTGAAACTGAATGAAATTCAGTTTTCCTATCCCTCTGATCTTCTGTCTATTAATAGTCTCTTTGAATGAGTCACACAGACATATTTATTCACCATGTCTGCGAGGGTTTTTACCTAAAATAGCTCCTGAGCTGTTTTTCTATGATGCCATAATGGTGGGCCAGCCAAGACTGACACCACTTCATAAAGAAACATGAATGTAAAACTAAGTATAACCTCAGCAAAGGCCTGTAGACAAAAGGCTAGTCAAACCTTCCACAACTGAGAAAGCATGGTGGCAATGACTTTCTATTCCCTAAATGCCTGCCTCTTAAACACATCCCCACCTTTCCTTTCTCCCACACAAATCAGCCTCCTGGTTTCTCCTCTTTACAGAAACATCTCATTTTCCTAGTGGGCAAAGATGTTGTCTGAACTCTTGCTTATTTTGGTAAATACTTTTTAAATATATACTATTACATTGGGGTGGGGTGAGGAGTTGTCTCTCATACACATGAGAAAGAGAGAGAGAAAAAGAAAAGAAAGAAAGAAAGAAAGAAAGAAAGAAAGAAAGAAAGAAAGAAAGAAAGAAAGAAAGAAAGAAAGAAAGAAAGAAAGAAAGAAAGAAAGAAAGAAAAAGATGGAATAAGGGAAGGAGGGAGAGAGGGAGGGAGGGAGGGAGGGAGGAAGGAAGGTATACTTTCTCTCAACCCTTTCATGACAAGCTCTAAATTTTGTATTTCTTTGGGGTCCTTAGATTGTAGTGCCCCTAAAAGCAAGGACCCTATCTTCTCCATCTAGTCCAGACTACCCCAAAGTTTCAGTAACCCAAACTCAGTGAGTGCTCAAAAATTTATTTGATGGGATGACTGGTAAGTTTCTAGCCTAAAAGGGTATTTAAATGTTAATGCATTGATTAAATAGCCTGTGAGGAAAGTAGTTAAGAATAGAACATGTCAACCGGAGATATTTTTTTAAATGTTTTAATTTTCTCAGACAAGCTCTTACTGTGCAGATTAGACTATGAAATATATTACTTTTACTGATTGCATATCTGTGCTACTCAGCATCTGTGTAACCCTGGGCAAATCACTTCCCCTCTCTGTGGGACTCAGTTTCTTCCCCAATAAAATGAACTGCAAGATCTCCAAGGTCCTTTTGAGTTCTAATTTATCCAGATAAGTAATAGGGTCTTGGGGACTATTGTCTCCCCAAGCACTACCTTCCTGTTACTTAAATTCTAGCTAACTCTTGGCTCAGCCTCTCCCCCCACTCCTGAAAGCTCTCCTGTTTTAGATCCAGCTGTCAACAAATCAGTTGGGACACCCAATCAGGGCAGATCAAAACAGGTTTATTAGGGAAAGCGTAGTCATATCAAGCAGCAACAGATACAGATAGCAAAATCTGCAGCAGATGCAAACTGCTACCAAGATCAAATTTTCCAGAAGAGGAGGAGGAGGGGAGGCAGCAAGTTTAGCTGTTTTCCTGTAATCCCCCTGATTGCCGGCACATTAACCACAAATTGCAGTCTCCCAGCCCCTATGATACAGTCTAGTTTCTCTGCATATTTTCCTGAAGTAGTTAGGTAGTGCATTGTCTAGAGCAGCAGGTCTGGACTCAGGAAGACCTGAGTTCAAATCCATCCTCAGACACTTAGTTGTATGACTCTGGACGAGTCACTTAATCCCTTATGCCTCAATTTCTTCAACTAAAATGGGGACAATAACAGCACCTACCTTAAGAGATTGAGATATTATTTGTACGATATGAGATATTTGTGAAATGAGATCACTGAAAAAAACACCTAGCGCAGCGCCTGGCATAATGCAGGTGCCTATATAAACGCTTGCTCCCTTCCCCCTTTCCTAATGATAGGAATATCAGGAGGTCTGCTGCTTTGATAAACCTTCTGCCACCCTGATACAGCCCTGGCCTGAGCCCTTCTAGCACGGAAAGGCAAAGATTCACCAGACTAATGGAGGGAGGAGAAGATGACCCTCAATGTTTGTTGAGTTGAGTCTCCAAAACACCGGAGGAACAGGAGTCTTCAAGCACACTGATGACCATTAACCTCTCTGTCATCAGGTCTTATCCTTGGTGCCTTCCTCTCTCCTTTTCTCATCACTTCTTTTGTCCTCTGCCAGACCAAGTGATCCTGAACATTTCAACAGCATCATCATCATCACTAGCATTTATGTGGTGACTGCTCTGTGGCAATTTACAGCTATCTCATTTGATCCTCACAACAACCCTGGCAGACAGGCGCCATTATTATCCTCATTTTAGAGTTGAGGGGACTGAGGCAGACAGAAGTTAAGAGGCTCGCCCAATGTCACATATCTAGTAAGTGTCTGAGGCCAGATTTGAACTCATGTCTTCCTGACTCTAGGTCCAGTCTACTATCCCACTATGTCAATCCAGACACCCATTTAAGAACAGACACAATAACAGAAATGTCACAACAGTGATAGTCTCTGGAGAAACACTGCCTGGAGGCTCCAGTGCCCCATCCATTCAGATTCCTAATATTCTGTGATTCTGTGGCTAAGTCAATTATAGCCCAAAATACATGGAATCTCGTCATGCCACACTTTATTCATTGTCCCTGTCAGAGACAGAATCCAGAGTAGATGGACCATGGGCCTGACTAAGCATAGTGTTTTTTACCTTCTTATGATATTATTTGACTTTGGAGAAACCCACTCCCTTTTTATTCCCTTGGGATACAGTCTAATTAAAAAAAAAAGGAACAATGTTTCTTTTTTTTTCTTTAAGACTAGAAACTCTAGGGCAGCTAGGTGGTGCAGTGGATAGAGCACCAGCCCTGGATTCAGGAGGACCTGAGTTCAAATCTGGCCTCAGACATGTAACACTTACTAGCTGTGTAACCCTGGGCAAGTCACTTAACCCCAATTGCCCCCCCACAAAAAAATAATTTAAAAAATTTGTTAAAGACTAGAAAATCTTTTTTTATTTTATCTCTAAGATCTTTTCCTCCACCCATTTCCAAGGAGAGCTGAGGAAGTTTACTGGATAAAACACATTGAAAAATAAGACATTAAGAGAATAAAATGTAACTGGACAGAGCACCTAAAACAGGGGTTCTTGTATCCATAGACCCCTAAGGAAGTCATGGATAGATTTCAGGGTGTCTGTAAACTGGGATGGGAAAAATTTACATCTGGATTTCAATATAATTGATTTCCTTTGTATCTCATTTTATACATCTAAAACACATTTCAGATGAGGGATCCATAGGCTTCACTAAGGGCATCCATGACACAATAAAAGGTCAAAGACCCCAAATCTAAAGAAAGGTGAAGGAGTAGATGCTATGAGATACCTAAGATGAACCAAGTACTACAACTTAGTATATGATATTTTGTCTGGTTCTGCTCCTAGATAGGACTCAGGATAGGGTCTTGTAGGGTCATGGCTGAGCAGGGTCTATGGTACTTACTTACCCTCTCCCCTTCCTAGGGAGCAGAAGGAAGGAATTGGCAGTGAAATTCCAGCATAGGTGGGAGTCAGGAATGCCGAATACTGGGGGCAGCTAGGTGGCACGGTGGATAAAGCACTGGCCCTGGATTCAGGAAGGACCTGAGTTCAAATCTGATCTCAGACACTTGACACTTACTAGCTGTGTGACCCTGGGCAAGTCACTTAACCCTCATTGCCCCACAAAAAAAACAAACAAACAAACAAAAGGAATGTTCAGCACCAAACCATTATCAGGAACTAAGAAGACAGGTCAAATGAACAGGAAAGATTTTTTTAAAAGTGAAAAGTGTCAAGGGAAGAATGATGGCCAAATCAGAAATTCATAACAAGATCTAAGTGAGACTTAAGCCTGGATTTCATTCAGGCTGCAAGGATTTGTTGCTGGTTAGTGGATGAGAGGTTGAGCTAACCAAAGAGAATGGATTCAAATTGTTAAACTCCAGAGATGCACATGTACAAAAAAAATAGCTGTAGCAGCTCTTTTTTGTAATATAAATGCATAAGATAAAAATAAAAATCTTATTTAAAAAAAAAGAAAGGAAAGATAAGTGAGGAGATGGTGAGAAAGATTATAGTTACCCTCAATGAGTTCAAGTCACCAGACCTGAGAAAACCACACACCAGGCAAAGGCATGAATCAAGGGTGGGCCGGGTATTGGTGTCATTCCCTGGGCACACCAGGACCACAAGCAAGTCCTGGAAGATTCCATAGCTTTGTTGCTGATTTGCAGTCTTTGGAAAACAAACAAACAAACCATGGAGAATGAGAATTATATTGCTGGAATAGATGTGGGGAAATGTTACAATTTTTAAAAAAGAAAGAAAAGGCAAGATGATTCAAAACTCAAAGATAACAAGTTCCTGAGAAAAATAATCTAGAACATTGTTTTTCATTTTAATTGTTATTGATGTCTTTTGACTTGGCATCACCTTTATTTATGAATATACCCCCCTTACCCTACCCAGAGATACATCCCTTATAAACAAAGAATAAAAAAGGAGGAGGAAAATGTAATCGAGCAAAACTCACCAATAAACCAATAACCAATAAATGTACTTGCTTGATGTAAGTAGACCATTCTGCTGAGAGACTGGCCAGCATGGAGTCCTGCCACATGCCAGGGAATCAGATTTGTGAATTTATATAAAGCGAAGACTATCTGTATATGTACATTGTATAATATCTTATTAAGGAACTTAGCTGTGGGCACTTAGAAAAGGAAGGGGGTAATCACTAAAAGGCAACGTGGTCTTATCAATACAACATAAGGTCATGGCAGATTGACCTTGCTCCCTTTTTTCTCCTTTGGATTGGGTTTCAGACTGGTAAATCAGGGATCTGCAGAAGACATACTATATCAGGATTCTAGCCAAGTATTAGCAAAATCTCCTTTACCATTTTTGTGAACAAGAAGAAGAGATGTTGGCCAAATGATAAGAAAATTAGGTGATTTCAGAGCTGGTTGAATGAATAAATTGCAAGAATAATCATCCATGGAATGTATAACCTATATCATGTATAACCTATATCTGATTGCTTACTGTCTCATAGGAGGAGAGGGGAGGGAGGAATGGAATTTGGAACCCAAAACTTTAAATAAAATTTTTAATAAAACAAGTAAATAAACATATAATTACCCTAAAAAAAGAAAAATCCATGCATCTATTGTTGGTTTTACTCTTTTCTATCAATTACTTGGCTAAAGACATAAATGTTTTATCAATATATGAATACAAAAATAATCTCTGAGGACACCATTGTAGGACACTCCTAGCATGGAGATTCTTTCCATCATGGAAGATATCAAAGCCTGTAATTTAGTAGGCACATCCTAGGGATTGTGGGATCATAAATTTAGAGTTTTAAATGACCTTAGAAGCCACCAAATCCAACCCTCTCATTTTACAAATGAGGAACTAAGGCTGAGACTTGCCTAACATCACACAGCTTGCATGCATCTGAGGCAGGATTTGAACCTGAGGCTTCCTGACTTCAAGTCCAATTCCCTATTGAGTGCTCCAAGCTGCCCCCTGAGTTACCTGAGACACAAGAAGTAATGTGACACAGCTCCAGAGACAGAGGACCTGGTTCAAATTCACCTCCTATGCTTACTACCTGAGACCTCAGACTTAATTTCCTTGGGGCTCACTCTCTTCATCTATAAAATGAAAACACTAAAATGGATGGTTTCTGGGATTCCTTCTAGCTCTAGATCTAAGATTTTATAATCTATGATCCTATAAAGGATGTTTAGCAACTTGCTCTGAGGATCATTTAGATGGTAAGTATCAAAGGCAGGATTAGGACTGAAGTCTTCCAGACTCCAAGCCCAGAACTCTACCCACTCCTCTATGCTGCCTCCAATTCATCCATGTCCTTCCTAAAATGTGGTACCTAGAACCTGGGTGTTTCAGATGTGGTCTGACCAGGCTAAGAGTAGGACCAATATGATAGTGACTTGGATGCAACAAAAAAAAGAGAGCTAGACTCAGAGACAGGAGAGACTTGGGTTCAGACTTCCTTTCTAGCTATGTGGCAACTCTCTCAGCCTCTCTGAGACTCAGTTCCATTATCCATAACATAGGCATAATAATACATGTAGTTCCTACTTCACAGGGTTTTAGCAGGATCAGTGGAGATCATGGATATAAAGCATGTCAATGTACTGTAAAATACTTTAAGGTAGCATAATGGATAGACTCAGGATCTAGAGTCAGGAATACCCGATGCCACATCTAGCCTCAGGCACTTGACAGCTATGTGACCATGGCCAAGTCACTTAATTTCTATCAACCTCAGTTTTCTCAACTCTAAAATGGGGATAATAATAATATCTACCTCCCAGGTGGTTGTCCAAAAGACTTGCAGGCATTCTGAGAAAAGGTGTTACTGTGCCCCTCCTCCCTGCTCCTGTCTCTTGGACAAGGCTAGAATGTTATATTTCACTTTCACTAATTAGTGAACATAATTATGTTATGTAAACTATTCCATATGGCATCTATGTGTGCCCTAAATCTTCAATGTCTTATAGTCTCTTCTTCAAACCTATTATTTTCTTTTCAATTGGTATAGATATTTCCTTATGTAGGATGACCTTGTCTAGGGGGAAGTATAATGCCCCAAATGAATACATCCTATGTGTCATGTAGCCTCAAAAGCAATAGCACTGTAAAGGAGACCTTAGGTATAAAGCTGTTTATGACATTGAATTTTATACACGTATGGTGAAACTTTTTCTGACTTTTTATATTCTTTAATTTGTCCAATATCTTATGTAACCAAAAGATAAAGGATAAAATTAGATAGCTCTTACAAGCACTGTGCAAACATTAAAATATTAAATGTATAATATTTAATTTAAATTAAAATAAATAATTAATATCAAATGAAGCATTGTTGTTGCTGTCATTATGATTGCTACTGTTAGGAAAGCAGTGGAAGTCTTGTTTCCACAAATCTTACCATCAGGTGTTGTTGGACCTGGGGTCTTCCAATGGACAAGATCTCAAGTATGTAACTAAACTTTCAACTGTTCAAAGCAGGCTCCCACACTAGCCCACAAAGTGCCCAGGAATTTTGCTATTAAAGTTATTTACACAGTATGGTTGTATTTATAATTCTTTTCCAATCACCAAACAAAAAACTCAAATCCATAAACACTCCATTCCTTATAAACACCAGGAAGGATCTCAGATTTCAACAGCATAGGGGATTTCTTCCACAGAAACACTTCACAATTTGTCAGTAGGGAGTTTCCAGGGTCACATAGAAGTTAAGTGACTTGCCTGGAGTCATCTAGCCAGCAAGTGTCCAAGGTAGGATTTCAACGCAGGTCTTCCCTACTCAAAGCCTGGCATTCTATCCACCACACAGGTTACTTTTTTCTTATAAACACTGTAAACTTCAATGCTCCTATGTTCTTTCTCTCTTTCTTTTTCATAGCGTGTTTTATGTTTCAGCCTATAAGCCTACTGACTCTTCATCACTTCTGCTATCCCAGGGACTCTCTATGCCCAAGAGCATAATTCTTTTTCCTTCCTCTTTCCACTTCCCTTCTGGCAAAGGCCAACAAATTTTGACCTTGTAGCCAGAGCTTACTCATTCTTTCCCACAGTCTTCACCAACTGCTTCTAAAACACTTGGACTTCAGTATATTCTGAGACCAGGTGTTGCTGTGCCCTTCCTCCCTGTTCCTATCTCTTGGGCAGAGCTAGAATGTTATGTTTTTCTTTTACTTATGGCTACTATTGTAAAACATTCCACATGACATCTCTGCTTTGCCCCAATTCTCCAATGCCTTACAATTTCTTCCCCCAAATGTACCATTTTCTTTTTGATAAGCATAGATACCTCCTTGTATGGGTGGCCCTTTCTAGGGGACAACATGATAGTCCAAATGAATAAGTCCTGTGTGATGTTGCCTCAGATGCAATACCACTGTAAGGGAGACCTTAAGTATAGAGCTGTTTATTAACTTGAATTTTACACACATGTATATTGAAACTTTTGCTTGCTTGTGATATTCCTTAATTTTGTCCAAGATATCATTATAGATGGTCCTCATCTTATAGAGCTATAAGATAAAATGATGGCCTCAAACTCAGACTTAGTAATAGAGGCTGCTAAACGGAACCTAAGGATTCCTGCAGGCTACATATTGATTTTGAAAACCACATACTGGCATTACCTATGTTCTATTTCATTTTATTGAATTTGTTAAATATTTCCCAATTACATTGTTATCTGATTCTGGTTGGGAGTCCTGCAGCATTGTGTTTGATGCCTCTGAGATAAAGATACCTAACAGGCAATATCGGCACCCCCTCCCATATGTGTGCATCCTTGCAACCAGTGTGTTCAAGACCCCTAAGGCCTTTAAGACTAGAGAGATAAAAATAACCCCAGAAACCTGTTTTCCCATCCTCAAATGTAAAATCACTAACCTTTTTAGATGCCCTGATCTGCCTATGGTGTTTTGTATCTGCACCTGGTATCTGGCATATATTTATGGAAGAACTGGAACAAGCAGGAATTAGAAGGGCCCAGAAGAAGCCAAGACTCTTCCTAGAAAACCACCTGGGGCCATGGGTTCCTGTGGGTGTCACTAAATAAAAGTGAAATGAAGGACAGGTGAGAATGTGCTCATTATTTCTTCTCCTTCCCCCCAACTCCAATCTCTGCCAAATTACCTGGCATTTATTTCATATCTATATTATGCATAGCTATACATATTCACATTGTCTCTGTAAGCTCCTTAAGGGAGTGACTGTCACTGTTGGCCAGTGCCTGGCCAGTAGGCAGCTAATAAGTGCATGTTAACTGACTGAAGGGAGCCCAGTGTTTTCACTCATATATAACCGTCAAAGGTAGGAGGAAATAATCACCCTATCACGCCATTGTCAAAACTGGGCATAGTAGACACTCCCTCTGAAACAGTACAATAGCCTCTCACCAGCCCCTGACAGACTCTGTCCACATAAATTATATCACTGGGGCACAAAGTTTCTCAGCTAATTTTATTGTGTGACTTTGGGAAGATCACTTAATTTTTGTGGACCTCAGTTTCCTGAACTGTAAAATGAGGAAGGGTTGGACTAAAAGGGGCCCTTTTATCTCTAAATCCAATAGTACTACGCTTAACATATTTTATTTTATTGGGTAGGTCCTCTGCTACCCGGCATAGTGCATTACAGTTCTGGACCTGGAGTCAGGAAGAATTAAGTTCAAATCCTGCCTCAGATACTTTGAACAGATTGATTAACCTCTATCCACAGTATTTTTCTCACCTGTAAAATGGGAATAAATAAAGTGAGATTATATTTCAATACACTTTGCGAACCTTAAGGTGCCAATAAAAGCTTATTATTATTATCTATCATCATCCATTCTACCATCTTCTATACATCCTTTTTTCATATTCATTTATTTTCTTCCTGACTAGCCACACCTCTCTGCTGTCAGATTTCATGTCTTTTTTTTAATCATGTGATGATAGAATCCATTAGAGCTGAATTTTAGCTCACATCTATCACTCACCAGCCTAGCAGAAATTCAATCAAAGTCAATGAGACTTTAGAGCAATGATTCTCCCTTACCAACCTCCCCCCACCCCCATTCTCAGCCCCAATCTAGCAAGTTGCTTTGTCAGCTAGATTCTGGCTAATATCCTGACTGGTTCTTTTGGAAGTTTCCTCCCTCTTTAAATAGCAAGGTCTTTGATGTCCTTTATCTGCTTTAAATTGAAGCAGGAGGGACCAAAAAGATAAGAGAAAATACCTCAGCTGGTATTTCAGGTGAACTTAGATATCTGGGACTCCTGAGCAAAAATTTCAGCAAGGGGCCCTTGTTAATTGTTAACTAAATGCCCACACCACTCCTGGGCTCAAAACAGCATCTCTTGTATGATTTGAACTCTGAAAACCTTAGAGCTGGGAAGCTTCTGGCTCTACTCTAAGCGCTATTAGTAGAAGCTTCACCCTCTCAAGTGGAAGAATCTCATCTATCATAATCCTATTGCCACTCTACATTGCGATTTAGCCCCATAAGCAAACAGCCTGATGATAATCATTGGTATATGCTTCTTTAGGAAGACCTGAGTTCAAATTCAGCCTCATACCCTTGCCAGCTATGTGACCTTGGGAAAGTCACTTAACCCTGTTGGCCTCAGTTTCCTCATCGGTAAAATGGGGTGGGGAAGGAAATGGTAAACCATTCCAGTATCTTTGCCAAGGAAACTGCAAATGGGTTCACAAAGTATTGGACACAACTTAAATGACTCAACAACAAACAACAAAAAGAACTTTAGATGCATCTCAATTGGTCTTCACGATATCCTAGAGTGATAGGTTCTATTTGTATTTTTTTCTTCATTTTACAGATGAGGAAAGTGCCTCAGGATGATTAAGTGACTTACCCAGGGTTTCAGGCTAGTAAGTGCCAGAGAGAGAATTTGATCCTGGGACTTGTCAGACTACAAGTTCAACATGTTTATCTCTATATTATGCTGCCTAACCACCTACAAGTTTAAAGAGTTTAGTTGTGGTCAATTTTAGAAAAATGTTTATGCAGTCTTGAGGCTACTAATAGTATTCAATATATCCATTGCTGAATTGGCAAAATCTAAATATCTAAAGCGGAATTAGGAGTCTAAAAGTCTTTGCTATTTATTTCAGATTAATTCTTTGGATTCCCAATAAACCTCTGAGCCAGAAAGTTTTATAGAGGCTTCCAGGGATAATGATCCAGCAAATGCTTTTGTGGAATAGTTTTCAAAACTCTTCCAAGTTGAAAGGGACCACATACATACATAACAATCCTTCATATTCTTGAAAACAACTATCTCTTCTTCTTGAAGCTAAACATATGTTTCTTTCAACCGATCATTGGATGGCATAGTTTCGAATCCATGTCCCTTCCTCCTAGTTTCCAAATCCCTTCAAAAATGTGGCAACAAGAACTAAATACAATACTCCAGATATGGTCAGACCTGGGTAAAGTACAGCTGGGCTATACCATCCCCAGTTTTAGCTACTATATGCAGTCTGAGGATCGTTAGAAGAAAATGGGGGTATTTAACTTGTAGAAAAGAAGACTGAGGAGGACAGGATAATTGTTTTTAAGTACTTGAAAGGCTATCATGTGAAAGAAAGATTATTATTCTTCCATTTGGATGTCTGTCAATTGGAGAATGGCTGAACAAGTAGTAGTGTAGGACTGTGATGGAATGCTACTGTGCTATTAGAAAGGATGAACTCGATGATCTTAGGAAAAAACATAGATAGACTTGCATGAAATAATGAAGAGCAAAATGAGCATAACCAAGAAAATATTATATACAGTAATAGCAATATTGTTTTAAGAACAACCTCCAGCAAATATGTCATTTTGACTATTATAAATATCCAGATTAACTATAAAGGACATATGAAGGAAGAGGCTATCTGAATCCAGACAAAGAACTGACAAATAGAAGAATATAGAATAGAATGTATAGAATGATTTTACATGTATATGTATATATATATATATATATACACATACATATATATGTGTGTGTCTAATGGTAGGCATTTCTAGGTGGCAGAGAAAAGAAAAGAAGAAAAAAGAAAAAAGACATTTACATGATAACTTTATTATAGATTTAAAAGGAATGGCAAGTTGTACATAATAGATTTACAGTTTCATGTGCAATCATTTTTATTACATTATGTTATTGAAATACTTGTTTTATTCCATAAATTTAAAATGAAATAAATAAAAATGTAAAAAAAATTAATTCTTCCATCTGACTCCAGAAGACAGAACAATGGGTAGAAGATTCAGAGAGAAAGAATTAGCTTTGGTGTCAGATTAAACTTCTAGCAAATAGAGGTATCTAAAAAATGGAATTACCTCCCTAAAAAAAAGGAGTGAGTTTCCCTTTCCTGGAAGTCTTCAAATAAAAGCTAATGACCATTTCTCAGATGTGTTTGTAGTGAGAAGTCTTTTGGGGGTTTGGGTTGCACAGCTCGATGGCAAAGTAGATACAATACAGGACCTGGAGTCAAGAAGATCCAAGTTCATTTTTTTTTCATTCCCAAAAACTATGTGTGTGACCCTGGCAAGTCACTTACTCCATGTCTGCTTCCTCAGTTTCCTCATCTATAAAATGGAGATGATAGTAGCGCCTACCTCCCAGTGTTGACAGGAGTATAACATGAGATAAACACTTGTAAAGCACTTGTCAAACCTTAAAATGCTATATAAAAATGCCAGGTGTTGGATTTGGTGGCCCCTGAGGTCTCTTCCAACTCTGAAATTCTGTTCTTCTACTTTAGCTCCTTTGCCTGTCACCTCACCCCACTGACTTGTTGATTTTGGAATCCAATAGAACTAGGTATTTTATCCCATGAACTACTTTTTAACCCCATTTATTCCACCCTCAATTGTGTAATTGATTTTTTAAAAACCCAAGTACAAGACTCTATAGCAATCTCTACTCAATTTTATTTCATTATCTGCAGCCAGTCTAATATAATCCTTCCAGATCCTAGATGTGTCATTTAATATATTCCTCCCAGTTTTGTGTCGTCCAATAATTTGACAAGTATGCCATCTATGCCTTAATACAAATCATTGTGAGAAGTGTTCAAAAGAGTAGAGTCAAGGACAGATGTCTGGGTGCACTTCCCCAACTTTTCCTCACCTCCGTCACCACTTTTTAGGTCTAGTCATTCAAACAATTCAACCAAACTGTATTATTACCCACCCACTTCTACTAGCATCTAGTACACATCTCCACCTTATCCACATGGATATCGGGAGACATTTTGGGTTGCCTTTCTGAAATCCAAAAATTCTGTCTACAGCTGTCTGGTAACTCTATTAAAAAGGGGGGAAAAATCAAACCTATCTATTTTGCTAATCCAGTAATCCTATCAAAAAGGGAAATTAGTCTGATCTGAATTATTTTTAATGAACTAGCTCTTAATGATCATTTCTTTCTTCTTTAAAAAATGTTTTATTGATGTCTCTTGTTTTTACACCAAAATCTAATAACACCCCTATGATGGCTCCCTTAACAATAATAATAATAATAACATTTAAACTATTAAGTAAAACTACATGATACAGAGACTGTGCTTCACAAACATACTCTGCCCATAGCCTCCTACCTCTTTACATAGGGGAATTCATGGCTCTCCTTTCTATACACTGTCATTTATCAGGGGCTAGATTTTTAGCTGGAATTGTCATCAAGCCAACTATCCTATAGTTAGAAACTTTTCTTCCCATTTAGGAAATTAGGATATTTGCTGGTCTTTAACTGACAGACTCTTGTGCTCTTTGTGAGGATTCTTTGAATATCATTAATAGAGTTTTGACAAGGAAGTTCTTTAATTTCCTGGGGTGTAATCTACCCATTTGACTTCTTTTGACAGCTAGGGGATTTCTTACCATGTCCTCACTTATTTGGTGTTAAATGAACTCCTAATTCTTTGTTTGTTTGTTTGTTTGTTTGTTTTCCAGGGCACTGGAGGTTAAGTGACTCGCCCAGGGTCACACAGCTCGTAAGTGTCAAGTGTCTGAAGTCAAATTTGAACTCAGGTCCTCCTGAATCCAGGGCCAGTGCTTTATCCATTGTGCCACCTAGCTGCCCCCGACCTGCTAATTCTTTGAGTTCTGGTTCCCTCAATCTCAATATCAGTCTCTATAATAGAGAAAACAAAAACAAAATTAAAATCAAGTAGTTCTGTCTTCTCTGTCCACTATCATCTTCTTATCCATGCCTGAAAGGGGTCTTATCCCTTCTTTGATCTTCCTTTGGGTCCCAACATAGATTTTTTAAAGTCCTTTTTATTGCTTTTAACATTATCTGCCAGCCTATTGGGTGAATGAATTTATTGAGTTAATAAAGAAGCCTTGGTATATATTTGACTAAGCTTTCTTGACAGTATTAATATTCTTATGTAATGGTGCTACTCTCGAATTTGTCTTTAGTTGACTCCCTCACTTAGGTCTTATGGACGGCACTTTGGTCTCAACAATATGTACCTATGGACACGTTTCTAGGCTGCCTCCTTTTCTTCCTCATTGGAGTCATCTAAGACCGCATCAGCACAATTTCATTCTTCTGAGATTCCAATCCTTCTTGAACCAATGTCCCAGGCCCTTGGTCCTACCTCTGAATTCTTAGACTATTGCCCTCCTAAAGGCTGAGGTCAGACTGTAACTGAGCATTTGCCCCCTTATCTTTCGTAAACTCTAAGATGCCTTGGTCACTGTTTCCCATCATTTGCTTATCATGATGACAACTTCACATAGATATGTAAATATCTATATTTATATCTTTTGGTTCAGTCCTATGATTTCATTGTTGTGGGAATTCCTTTTGTGGAAACTTCACACACACACATGCGTGTGTGCACGTGCACCTGGCAGCTTCTCTGTCAGTTGTAGATTTAGAGAGTTACCTGAGGCATTGAAAGGTTAAATTACTTAGTCATAGCTAATAGGTGTTAGAGGTAAAATTTGAACCCAGGTCTATTTGTCTCCAACACTATATACTATGTCTTTCTATCTATGATTTAAATTATGCTATAGAAATTTTAATTTTTGTGACTTTTGACAACTTTACATATGATATTGAGAACCATTGATGACATGGTACAAAAGAAAGAGAAACAGATTTCAAGTGAGAGGACCTAGCTTGGCAATCCTGGCTCTTCTAGCTAACTCTTTTGTGACCTTGGAAAAATTGCTCAAACTTTTTGGACATTTGTTTCTATAAAATGAGGATACTAGGCTAAATAATCTCTTCCAGCCCTAAATCTATGATTCTATGATATCATTCAATCCTTATAACCACCTTGTGGGCCAAGCAGGACATATATTATTATCTCATTTTATAGATATAGAAACTGAGGCAAAGAAGTTTGGTTACTGGCCCAGGATCCCACAATTAGTATTATATTCACATTGTCTTGCATTCCTTTCACTACATTTCAAAATTTGGGAAACAAATTTCCCAAACCTTGTGTGATAATCATTTGCATCCCTGACGAAAACTGTTGTGATAGAAGTGTGATATATGCCTCATGTTTATGTTACACTTTCAGCTTTTTAAAGTGTTTTCATGTCATCCTATTTGATCCTTAAAGCAATCCTTATGTAATGGAGAGAACTGGTGGTATTATCTCTACTTTAAAGATGAGAAAAATTGAGGTCCGAGTAGCAAGCAGCCACCTTGTTGCTCTTATTTGAAGGTGTCAAGGGGGTTTCTGCCTGAAAATAACTACCCTCATTAGTTCTGGACCTGAAATTTCACCATTACATATGAAGTTCTTTGGCTTCTAAAGTCTTAGTTTTTTTAAGA
This sequence comes from Dromiciops gliroides, assembly GCF_019393635.1. Classification (NCBI taxonomy): domain Eukaryota; kingdom Metazoa; phylum Chordata; class Mammalia; order Microbiotheria; family Microbiotheriidae; genus Dromiciops; species Dromiciops gliroides. The sequence continues at coordinate 78,224,071 of NC_057864.1, forward strand.
CATGTGCCCTATATTTTCAGAAATTAGACACCAAGAATTGAAGATGTCCTCCTCCTTCCCACCTCCCACTCCCAGCCCCCACCAAAATCTGTAACTTCACCGTTATGTTGCAGCTAGTTTTCCCAGAGGTTAAATGAGCTGCCCAAGGTCCTGAAGGAAGCTAAAGCAGAATTAGGACTCAAGCCTAGGTTTCTTGAGTCCTGACCCAGCAATGTTCTTTCAATCACCCCAAGCTGTTGAACTACCAATTAGAAGACTGTTCTTTAAGTGGTCTTTCTAAGAGTAGGGATCTATAGTGCTGAACTATTCCTAGTTTGTGTATGCATTTTCCAAGAGGCCTTCTGGGATTTCAATGCAGTCTGTGCCTTTTCTGTTTGAAGATAACTTGTTAGGAGAAAAAAACTGTAGCACAGAACATGGGAGATGATAGTGGCTGGTATCCAACTTGTCTTATTCACCCTACTGTTGTAAAGTACTCCCTGTCATTGCATACTTTCATTGCTTACCTTTAAAACTCAAGTTTTGTGTTGCAATATGTCCCCAAAGAGTAATGCAAATAGGAACAACTCAAATAGGAACAAATCCAGCCTCAGACACTTAATACTTACTAGCTGTGTGACCCTGGGCAAGTCACTTAACCCCAATTGCCTCACACATACAAAAAAAGAGTAATGCAAATCTTTGGGGCTCTAAGGTGATGTCAAGACCTCAGGGATCTTAGTTTCTTCCAATAGCAGCAACTAAAGTATCAGCTACCTCTCCTTTGTTTTTCGGAGGGTGGCAAGTTGGAGAGATTCACAACAGAATAGTGTACAGTACAATGCCCTCACACTGCCATCTGACACAGTGGAAGGTAAGCTTCAGGTTTCAAATATTTTAGTTTTAAGAATTTTATTTGCTGTAAAGTATTTCTGGTACCGTCGATTTCATGTGTTATGAAAATTGAATATTGTCTGACATCTATGTTTTTTATTGAGATGTTAACATAAAGGGTCACAGAATTTTAGGGAATTACTAGCAAGAAAAATGTTTTGCATGCAGTATTATTTTATGGGTTATTTCATGGTTACTGTATTAGGAGCAGTGCATTTTATCAGAATTAATCTTTTGTTATAAAGAATTGTTTGCAGAAAAGTGTATTTTCAGCAATCTCTGGTAAAATATTATAGTTTCTGGTAGTCACAGGAACCTAAAGCCTTAATTCCCATAGGTTCAACACATCCACATTAGCATTTCTTACTTTCACACTGTTTTCTGGGAATGTTACCTGCACAAAAGTTGAGGGTTGACTGTATATAAAGAGCAAATTTGAACTATCCAACAGAGGGAAGGCACTAGAATTAAGAGGAGTCAGGAAGGGTTTCTCATAGAAGGTAAGATTTTAACTGAGACTTGAAAGAAATCAGGAGGCAGAGATGAAGAGGGAGTGTATTCCAGGCATGGGGGACAGCCAGTGAAAATGCCCAGAGCCAGGAGTTGTGAGTGTCTTGTTTGAGGAACGGCAAAGAGTCCAGTGTTACTGGATCCTAAGGTACATAGAACAGAGGTGGGGGAGGCATGAAGTTACGGTATAAGAAGCCTAGAAAGGTGGGGGTGGGAGCAGTTTATAAGGGACTTTAAAAACCAAACAGAGGATTTTTATATCTGACCTTAAAGACAACAGAGAGCTAATGAAGTTCATTGAATGGGAGGAGAGGGTGACATGCTCATACTTGCACATTAGGAAGATTGATTTGAGAGCTGAATGAAGATACATGTGTATCATCAGATATTAAATATCATATAGTTTAACCCCCTTCTTTTGCAAATGAGAAAGGGGTAGTGTGGGAAACTGCTCACTGGATTTGGTGTCAGGGGACTTAAGTTTGAGTCACAGTTGTACTATTTACTAGCTAGGTAACAAGCTACTAGCTTGGGTAAGTCACAATCTATTTCAGCCTTAGTTTCTTCATTTATAAAACTGAGATAATAGTTCTTAACTAGGTAACTAGGTGGTGTGGTGGGTAGTGCAGTGGATCAGGAGACAGAAAGATGTGAGTTCAAATCCAATCTCACACTAATTGTGTTACCCTGGACAAATTATTTCAACTCTCTCAGCCTTGATTCCTTTATCTGTAAAAAGGTGATAATAGCACCTACCTTCCATGGTTGCTGTAAGAATAAAATGGGATAATACTTACAAAGTGCTTTGCAAACCTTAAAGAGCTATACAAATGCTAGCTATTTTATGAGACTGCTAGATGGTGCAATGAATAGAGCATTGGACCAGAAGTCAAGAAGACCTGAGTTCAAATCCAGCCTGAAACCTCTGTATGCTTCCGTTTCCTCATTTTTTAAATTGTAATGGTGGTAGCACCTATTTTCTAGGGTTATTGTGAAATTTGTAAAATGTTTTTCAAAACAAAATGCTCTAAATCACTATTGATTAGAGAAATGCAAATTAAAACAACTCTGAGGTACCACCTCACACCTATCAGATTGGCTAATATGACCAAAAAAAAAAGGAAAATAATAAAGGTTGGAGAATCTGTGGAAAAATTGGAACACTAATGCATTGTTGGTGGAGCTGTGAACTGAGCTAAACCATTATGGAGAGCAATTTGGAACTGTGCCCAAAAGGCTATGGGACTGTTCATACCCTTTAACCCAGTCCACTACTAGGTCTGTATCCCAAAGAGATCATAGAAGAGGGAAAAGGACCCACATGTACAAAGATATTTATAGCAGCTCTCTTTGTGGTGGCAAAGAATTGGAAATTGAGGGAATGCCCATCAATTGGGGAACGGCTAAACAAGTTGTGGTATATGAATGTAATGGAATACTATTGTGCTGTAAGAAACAATGAGCAGGAGGATTTCAGAGAAACCTGGAAGGATTTATGTGGACTGATGCTGAGCGAGATGAGCAGAACCAGGAGAACATTGTACACAGAAACAGCAACATTGTGTGATGATCAACTGTGATAGACTTGGCTCTTCTCAGTGCAATGATCCAAAACAATTTCAAAGAACTCATGATAGAAAATGTTTTCCACACCCAGAAAAAAGAACTGTGGATTCTGAATGCAGATTGAACCATACTGTTTCTACTTCTTGGCTGTTTTTTCTCTTTTATGAGTTTTTTTCCTTGTGTTCTGCTTCTTTCACAATATGACTAATGCAGAAATATGTTTAATGTGATTGTACATATATAACCTATGTCAGATTGCTTTCCATCTTAGGAGAGGGGTGAGGGAAGGGAGGGTGGGGGAAAATCTGCAACCAAAAATCCTATGAAAACAAATGTTGAAAACTATCTTTACATGTAACTGGAAAATAATAAAATACTTTTATGATTAAAAAATGTTTTTCAAGGGGCAGCTAGGTGGCGCCGTGGATAGAGCACCGGACCTGGAGTCAGGAGTACCTGAGTTCAAATCCCGCCTCAGACACTTAACACTTACTAGCTGTGTGACCCTGGGCAAGTCATTTAACCCCAATTGCCTCACTAAAAAAAAAAAAATGTTTTTTAAAACTCACCTGTAGGGGCAGCTAGGTGGTGGAGTGGATAAAGCACTGGCCCTGGATTCAGGAGTTCCTGAGTTCAAATCTGGCCTCAGACACTTGACACTTACCAGCTGTGTGACCCTGGGCAAGTCACTTAACCCCCATTGCCCCACAAAACAAAAAAAAACAAACAAACAAACAAAAAACTCACCTGTGGCTCCAAGAAACTGTAGCATGCACAGTGGCCACAACCCAGTAAGCTATCTCAGAAGATGGGCTAAACCAGATTGAAGGTAACCAAAGGGCATCAAAACCATTGGTGAGTTAGGTGTGTGTCTACCCCAACCATGTAAAGATTTCTTCAGTGGAATAAGTGTATGTGAACATTCTGTTTCAATGGGCCATGAAGATAGTAGAAGCAGGAGATGTGGAGCACTTAGACTTTAGCCAGACACTAAAGACAACAAGGTCATCCTCTGAATCCAGAGTCATTCCCAGTCATCTTAACTTTTGTCTTGCTTCTGGACTATCTCCTATGGCTTTGGAAGAAAGAGTGAGATTGATGACTTCATGCAACTCTGCTTCACTTAAATCCAATTTACCCATGAATCAACAGGCATCACCTATACTATTTCATTATTTCATTATTTTACTATTCAACTATTTTATTATTTTACTATCTTAATTGCCTACCATGAAATCCTGTGGTGATGCAGTGTTAGTGATAAAGCAGCAGGTGCATATACACAGCTGTAGTCACCGCCCTGCCCACAGGCAGCCCATTCCAGTATCTTTGCCAAGAAAACCCCAAATGGGATCATGAAGAGTTGGACATAGCTGAAACAAGTGAATAAAATCCACACCAAATCTCTGAAAGCTGCCCGCTCTTTGTATGCTGCATTGTTACCAACAGTGTATTGACTCAGTTTTCTCCCCCAGTCAGTAACAAACTGTTCACACCCAGAAAAGCACTATAATCTGTGGACATTAAGTCCTGGGGAAGTGGTCCGACCTTGGAGCTACATTGTTGAAACTGAGGAAACTGAGACAAACAGGTTTAAGTACTTGCCCAGGATCAAACAACTATCAAGTGTCTAAGGCCAGATTTGAATTCAGGAAGATAAGTTTTCCTGACTCCAGGCTCTGCAATCTATCCACTATGCCATTTAGCTAAAGTTCAGCATCACATTTACTCATCTGGGCCAGAACACACAAACATCAGGATTGGTTTGATAAAAATGATAGGATGCCAGGGCAGCTAGGTAACACAGTGGTATTGCACTGGCCCTGGATTCAGGAGGACCTGAGTTCAAATCCGGCCTCAGACACTTAACACTTACTAGCTGTGTGACCCTGGGCAAGTCACTTAACCCCAATTGCCCCTCGCAAAAAAAAAAAAATGATAGGATGGGGCAGCTAGAGGGAGCAGTGGTTAAAGCACCGGCCCTGGATTCAGGAATACCTGGATTTGGATCTGGCTTCAGACATTTGACACTTACTAGCTGTGTGACCCTGGGCAAGTCACTTAACCCCCATTGCCTGCAAAAAAAAATGATAGGGAAATTTGGAGGCTACTAAATGAAAAATGAGAATTCTACAGTGTCTACCAGAAAGATAGGGGTTTTTTTTTTGGTTTGTTTTTTTGTTTTTTAGTGAGGCAATTGGGGTTAAGTGACTTGCCCAGGGTCACACAGCTAGTAAGTGTTAAGTGTCTGAGGCCAGATTTGAACCCAGGTACTCCTGAGTCCAGGGCCGATGCTCTATCCACTGTGCCACCTAGCTGCCCCAGGATAGTTTCTTTATCTCTAAAAAGAGCAGCACATAATTCCATCAAAAGTAGAGTGCAAGCAAAGGCTAGAGAGATGCAGGATTCCTGGCTCAGTAAGAAGGCTGGTTAAATTCAGTTTTCCACTGATAGTAACAATCCAAAGTCTTTTCATGATGCCTTGGAGGCTACAGACTTGCTGTGAGGTTCAAATGAGATATGTGAAAAGTGCTTTGTAAAGCTACCATTAGTCACATGAAAAATTCTCTAAATCACTACTGAGTAGAGAAATGCACATTAAAACAACTTTGAGATACCACCTCACATCTATCAGATTGGCCAATATGGCCAAAAAAAAAAAGAAAAGAAAAAGAAAAAAGAAAAAAATGCTGGATGGAGCTGTGAAAAAATAGGGACACTAATGCACTATTAATTGAGTTGTGAACTGGTCCAACTATTCTGGAAAACTATTTGGAATTCTGCCCAAAGGGCTATAAAACTGTGCATATCCTTTGACCCAGAAATACCACTACTAAGTCCTAAACTAAAAGAGATCAAAGAAAAGGGAAAAGAACCTATTTGTACAAAAAAATTTATAGCAGCTCTTTTTGTAGTGGCAAAGAATTAGACATTGAGAGAATGCCCATCAATTAGGGAATGATTGAACAAGTCATGGTATATGATTGTGATAGAATACTATTTTACTATGAGAAATGATAAGCAGAATGCTTTCAGAAAAAGCTGGGGGGGGCAGCTAGGTGGCGCAGTGGATAGAGCACCGGCCCTGGAGTCAGGAGTTCCTGAGTTCAAATCCGGCCTCAGACACTTAACACTTAACTAGCTGTGTGACCCTGGACAAGTCACTTAACCCCAATTGTCTCACTAAAAAAAAAAAAAAAAAGCTGGGAAGACTTATATGAACTGATGTAAAGTGAAATGAACAGAACCAGGAAAACACTGCACACAATAACAGCAATATTGTAACAATGATCAGTTGTGAAAAACTCAAAGAACCCTTGATGAAAACTGTCATCTACCTCCAGAGAGAAAACTGATAAATCCTGAGTGCAGATTGAAGCATATTTTATTCACTTTAATTTTCTTGAGTGGTTTTGTGCGTGTATATTCTTCTGTCACACAGCTAATATAGAAATATTTTTTGCATGACTTCACATGTATAATTGATATATTGCTTGCCTTCGTAAAGGGTAGGGGAGAGGTGGGAATGAGGAGAATTTAGGGCTTAAATTTTTTTAAACTGAATGTTAAAACCTTTTTCATATAATTGGAAAATATTTTATGAAATAAATCATTTTTTTTGCAGGGCAATGAGGGTTAAGTGACTTGCCCAGGGCCACACAGCTAGTAAGTGTCAAGTGTCTGAGGTTGGATTTGTTCTCAGGTCCTCCTGAATCCAGGGCCGGTGCTTTATCCATTGCGCCACCTAGCTACAAAAAATAAATAATCTGTTAAAGTAAACTGTGAAGGGTGGTATAAATGTGAGCTGGAGGCACTAGGAAAAAAAACAAGTATTTATTAATTGCCTACTGTGCACAGGTACTGTGCTAAGCCCTGGCCTCTGGAATCAGAGGACCCAGATTCAAATCTCACCTCTCATCTTTATTACCTGTATGACCTTGGGCAAGTTATTTAGTCTTCCTGCTCATCCTCTAATGCTCTATCCATTTGGCAACCTAGCCATCTCAAAATAATAACACTTTAAGGTTTGCAGAATACTTTGTAAATATTATTTCTCTTCTTGGCTGTAAAATAAGAGAGTTGCAAAAGGCTGCTTCTGAAGTTCCTTTGCACATATGATCCTCTAGATATCCTATTATATCCATTATATACTATTATAGCTAAGTCAATTGGAACCAAGAGAAAGAAGGCACTTGCTCACAGTCCCACTATTCTAAGTTAACACTATATCAATTTATTCATTTGAACTATCAAACAAAACAGAGGGTGTCCCAAAAATCTTAGTGTGGTTTTAAGCTTGACTTTTGGGATAACCTGTCTAATAATAAAGATAAAACAGCGGACATCTGACTGAATACACATAAGCGAAACACTTTTTGTCCAGACTGTCAAAAGTATTTCACATATGCAAATAGAGAATTCTAAATTGCATTTAGTTTGCAGGGTGGGTCACTGGAAACATGATTTTCCCAGAGTCATAAGTACACCAACTGTTGGTATCAGAGCTAAAACCCGTATGTGCCCGTCCCCATTTCAGTTTGTTTCTTCTCAGCTCTTTTGTAAAAGTTATTTAGGCCCCACCCCATTGGTAGAAATCTCAGTTCTCATCTTCCGGTATTAATAGCCTCAAGTAAGAATCCAACCAGGTGTGTTTCCAGCAGTGAGAGCACCATCCAGGGACACACCCCCATTCCTCTGCTTATAGAACGCCACTTCTCTGCCAAGAGCTAGCTTAGCTTGTGAAACGGGGTCTCATTTCACAAGCATTTGCTGTGCCTTTAGAGGCACTTATACCAGCTTGATGCTTCATCTCCCTTCCAACTGTGTTTCTGACTTTCTTCTAGACTTCAACACGATGCCTCAGCTGCAGCCTTATCTTGGAACTTCCCTCAGTGCCTGGGGCTTTCTCACCTTGGAACATCCCAGCACACCGGCTCCCTCCTCCTGGCGGTGGTGAGTTCCTCCCAGGGTCTCCATGTTGGGCAAGGGTCCAAGGCAGCCAACTTTCCCATCCCCTCTCAGCTGGGCTTCTGACTTTCTGGACTTCACTCCCCACTCCCACCCATCCCCTACTTTTCAGCCCTCTGTTGAATATTAACTTTTCCCATTAGAATGTAAGCTTTGAGGGCAAGAACTCTTCTTTTTTGGCTTGTATTTGTATTTCCAGTGCTCAGTACAGTGCCTGGCACATAGTAAGTATTCATTGCCAGCTTGTTGGGAGCCTGCCTTGAACCCTAGTCTGGGACTCTGAGTCACCTGGGCTGAGCCCAAGAATCAGGCTTGTTGTCAGTTGCTTGTATATTAAAAAATAGTCTGGTAACCTTTACCAGCTGTGATGGGCAGAATCACACATCTCCGTGTGCATCTGGTGTCCTTTATCACATCCCAGACTGATGGAAAAGTGATGTAATTATGGGTTTGATTTTGCATGAGGTGGAGGCTCGCAGCAACTTCCGAATCACATATCATTGAATTTCTTTTCTCTTTTTGTTTTTATTTTGGTCACAGTATTGAGCAATTCCCCTGTAAAGGGAAACCTACACCCTGTTTTGTGAGATCCTGGCAGATCCTAGTCTCCTTCCAAAAAAAGAAAGAAAAGAAAGAATAATTCTCTGGGGCTTTGGTAAAAGTGGTTCGGAAGAGATTGTCTTAGCCCCAGACTGAAGTGGGAAATGGCAAGACTGTTAAACTCTTGGATATGGTCTTTTGTTCTGGGACTGAGAGAGACAGAGACAGAAATAGAGACAGAGATGGATAGATAGAGATAGAGACAGAGAGAACTTAGAAATAGTTTAAATTCCAACCTACAGTATAATTTCACCATCTGCTGGAGAGACCACTCAGGACAAAGCACAGTCAAATTTCTCGTCTATCCAACTCCCCCACACTATTCTGACTTCAGCTACCCCAAGAAGCTTCCCAGGATGTGAATCTTTCGAAATCAGTTGTTTCAAAGGCAGTGATTTAAATACCACATCCTGTACCTCCACACCTTTCCCCCAGTGTTGTTTTCTGTTTCTGATTTTTTTAAACCCATAATATAACAGCAGGATTGTTCCAAATAATTTGAAAGTAAACTATAATGCTATCTTTCTTACCCTGAGGTTAGGCTGATTTAAGGAGGGAGGGGGGAAAGGAAATAAGCATTTAGATAGGCTGTGTGACATGCCAGGCATCGTGCCAAATGCTTTAGAAATATTATCTCATTTTTACCACAACCCTGAGAAGCAGGTGTTATTATTGTTCTCACTTTACAGTTGAGGAAACTGAAGCAAACAGAGGTTATGTGACTTGCCCAGGGTCATACAGCTTGTAAGTATCTGAAACCAAACTTGAACTCAGGTCTTTCTGATTCCAGCTGCAGTGCTCTATCCATTGTGCCACTAATTGCCTCTATCTTGGTGTTTCAATATGTGACCGAAATTCCAATAGAAGCATCATTTGATCCATCCTCCCATTTCTCCTTTGGGCAGTTCTCTCCATGGATGTGACGTCTGAAGTGAATTATTAACCAGAACTCCATCGCTGGGATTTGGGGCCCAGCCAGTTTATCTGAAGCTTGTCCGAAGTCCACCTGCCAAAGCGAATAGATGGGCTAACTCATCCTTGAGTTTACTACAAATGTTCTGATTCAAGGTTTGGGTGTATAAGTAGTCATGGCTTTAAAATTGACCTCAGTCATTGGAGAAGAGACGACAGGTGTGCTAGGTTTGGTGACCTTGGAAGAAGAAGCCCATAATACCATTGGGCTTTTGGACAGGATCAATAAGCAAGAAGTACTTGAGGCATCATGGCTAGAGAGAATGAAAGAGGTGAATGTCAAAGACAGAGGGGTCCTCCATGGCTATGTCGTATTTTTAGAAATCCTCTTGAAATGCCACTGATTATCCTGGAACTTGGACAAGGTCACTTCACTTCCCAGGGCCTCTGCCCTCTCATTTGTAAAATGAGTGGGTTATACTAGATAACTTGGAAGCAAAAGACTTATTCAAATCCTGGCTCTGCCCCTTAAATTTTATGTAAATTTGTCTAAGGTATTCAACTTCTCTCGGCCTCTGTTTCTTCATTTAGAAAACTTGGGAATTGGGCTAAACAACAGAAATATAAATTTTGAGTTGCAAGGGACCTCAGAAGCCATCTGGTCCATTTTACAGATGAAGAAACTGAGGCTCAGGGAAACTAAGTAACATGGTTCACACAGTTATTAAATTAAGTAGTAGAGCTATGATTGAAATTAGGGCATTTAGATTCCAAAAACAATTATTTCATGACATCTGTTGAAGAAAAACTATTAATTCTAATACTGTACTCTATATTTTTAGGCTAAAATCTTTTTAACATTTAATATTAGTTTAAAATTAATCTGTATGCTGGCAGCTAGGTGACTCAGTGGATAAAGCACTGGCCCTGGATTCAGAAGGACCTGAGTTCAAATCCGGTCTCAGACACTTGACACTTACTGGCTATGTGACCCTGGACAAGTCACTTAACCCTCAGTGCCCCACCAAAAAAAAAAAATTAATCTATATCCAAGCCAGTTCTAGCTTAGGAAGAGAGATGTCCAAACTGGCATAATTCTCCCATGATCTCCAACTATAATGCATTAAGATGATTTCAAGTAACATTTATAGGAATTTCATCAACAGGAAAATTTCAACAGGATTGACAGTCAGTCAATCAATAAGCATTTATTAAGCACTTACTATGTTCCAGGTATTGTGCCAAGAGTTGGGGATTTTTAAAAAATGGAAAAGACAGTCCCTGCCATCAAGGAACTCACAATATAATGGAGAAGACAATAAGCAAACAAATATGTACATGCTATATACAGGATAAATTGGAACTAATTAAGAGAGGTAAGGCACTATAATCAAGAGGAATTGAGAAAGGCTTCTTGTAGAAGGTGGGGTTTTTGTTTGGGACTTGAAGGAAGACAGAGTCAGGAGTTGGAGGAGAAGAGGAAGAGCCTACCAGGCATAGGGAATGGCCAGAGAAAATTTCCTAGAGCCAAAAGATGGTGCATCTTGTGTGAGGATTGGCCAGGAAGCCAGTGACACAGGATCAAAGGGGACCTGGAAGAGAGTAAGATTTTAAGAAGACTAAAAAGGTAGATAGATACATATATATTTTATATCTACATATTGTTTTATATCTATATACAGATATGTATCTATATCTTTCTATATTTTATATCTATAAACAGATATGCATCTATATCATATATTTGTGTATATATATGCATATATATATCTTTGTAGTCTCTCTCTATATATATGCATATATATATACACAATTATATGTCTCAAATAAATTCTAGTAAAGTTCAGAAATACTAGCATCTCTTTTTAACTCTGAAATTCTCTGGCCTTGGCTCCCAGATCAGCTCCTGCTGAGCACTGTATTTCCCAAACTCTCCTAGGAAAGATGTCCATAATCCTTCCCAAGCTGCAAATAACAATCAAACAGGATCAGAATCAGAATCGCCAGCCAGCGTGTTCTCTTAATGTAAGGTAAATAAATCTCAATTCAGAACAACAGATAAGCAGCAAATACTGTTTCTATTCTGGCTTCTCTGATACCCTAAATGGGCACAAGCTCTTCTCCTGTCCTTTCCCTCTCCTCTTTTTCCTCTCCTCCCTTCCTTTCCTCTTCTCTCCTCCTCTCCTTTCTTCCTCTTCTCTCCTCCTCCTCTCCTCTTCCTCTCCTCTCCTCTCCCTTCCCTCTCCTCTTTTATTGTCTCCTCCTCTTTTCCTTCTCTTCTCTCCTTTCCTCTTCTTCCCCCCCCTCCCTTTTCTTCCCTCCCCTCCTCCCTCTTTCTCTCATTCTGTATCTTTCCTGCCACTATTGCGAAGATGGTCAATGAACCTTCTTTCTACTGTCCCACATTGTTTCATCACTTAACAAGGATGAGATTCAGTCATGAACATGGGCACATATGTACACACACATGTATGCAACACATACACACACATATCCCATAGACACAATCCAAGCTTCCCCTGCATCCCGTGCAGGGGTCATAGTGGCATTGCCTCATTCTCATCCAAACAAGAGAAGTCTGCTTCCTAAATTTAGCAGCTGTTGCTACAGGGTTAGGATTTTGCATCCTGCAAAATATACCTTAATCCCTCCTTTAGATCCCACACGATAGAATCATATAGTAAGGAGAAAGTGGGGGTGGTGAGATCTATGGTACTCACTTAACTGAGAAGCAGAATACAGAATTGTGGATAGCGAGGTGGCCTTGGAATGAAGGCCTATGGGATACTGTGTGGCCCCTGCACAAGTCACTCACTTGGACAAGTCATCTCTGCAGATCATTCCCAAATCAAACCCTGATCTGATCTCTCTCCCTTCTCCCCATCTAGCACCATCAACTACCTATTGGACATTTCAAACTGGATGTCCCATAGATATCTTGGGCTAAACTTGTCTGAAACAAATTCATTCTATTTCTCTCTAACCTCATCCCTCTTCTGAACTTCCCTATCACTGTTGAGGTCACCTGGATTCACAACCTCGGTGTCATCTTCGACCCCTTTATCTCACTCTACATATTCAGTCAGTTGCCAAGTTTTGTAGTTTCTATGTCTCCAATATCCCTCCTACATGTCTCCTCTTTATCACTCTTATAAAAACAACCCCTGTTCAGACCTTCTTCACTTTCTCATCTGGACTCTTTCAAGAGCTTAGTCTCTCACCACTCCAATCCATCTTCTACAAGCTGCCAAAGTCACTAGTGAAGGAGGGGACTGTGACAGTGACCTGGTCACATTTGGCTCCAGACACAAGAGTTTCCCATGTGCATGGACATATGGCTGTCTGAGGTGTGGCAATGAACCAGAGAAATAGAGAATAGAACATGCTGACAGGAACTGCTGGAAAAGTTTTATGATATATTCACTAGGGATTCCCCCAAAGAGAGAGGAGCTGCAGTGTTAACAGGTGGTTACGCCAAGTAAGGTGGAGTGGGAAAATGGGCTTTTCAGTAGCCCATTGACAGGCAGTGTAAAGCCACCATGGGAGTGACAATCAACCCTGTTCCCAGCCAAGGAGACATGTGGTAGTTGCCTAGGGCAATCCTTCTGGAGAGGTAGAGAAGTCATATTACTAGTCACGCGATTGACTAGACCTGTTCTGATGCCACTTCCAAAATATTGCTATACATTTTGTGCCAGGATTTGGGATATAGGACAACTTGTAGCTGTTGGGCTATGAGTGAAAGGGAGAGAAGGGGAAAGAGAGAGGGGAGACAGAGAAAAAGGGACAGAAAAATTAAGTCATCCAGTCTTGGCCAAAATTATGAAACAAATGGTTTGTCTTTTTATCCCCAGAAAAGGAAGGAAAAGCTGTGTCTTAGGCATCTTCCTTATGAACAGGCAGTTTTCAAACAAAGAAATCAAAGTTATCTATAGTCACATGAAAAAATGCTCTAAATCACTATTAGAGAAATATAAATTGAAATACCTCTGAGGTGCTACCTCATACTCATTGAATTGGCTAATATAACAAAAAGGAAAATGATAAATGTCAGAGAGTACATGGGATAATTGGGACACTAATCCACTCTTGGAGTTGTGAACTGATCCAACTCTTCTGGAAAACAATTTGGAACTATGTCCAAAGAACTATAAAACTGTGCATAACCTTCGACCCAGCAATAGCACTACTAAGTCTGTATTCCAAAGAGACTTTTTTTAAAGGGAAAAGGTCCTATTTGTACAAGAGTATTTATAGTAGCTCTTTTTGTGGTGGCTAAGAATTGGAAATTGAGGGGATGCCACCAATTGGGAAATGTCTGAACAAGTTGTGGCATATGATTGTAATGGAATACTATTGTGCTATAAGAAATGACAAGCAAGGGCAGCTAGGTGGCACAGTGGATAAGGCAATGGCCCTAGATTCAGGAGGACCTGGGTTCAAATCTGACCTCAAATACTTGACTCTTACTAGCTATGTGACCCTGGGCAAGTCACTTAACCCTCATTGCCAAAAGAAAGGAAAAAAAGAAATGACAAGCAGGCAGATTTTAGAAAAACCTAGAAAAGGCTTATATGAACTGATACAAAGTGAAATGAGAAGAACCAGGAGAACATTGTACACAGTAACAGCAATATCTTATGATGCACAATTGTAAATGACAGCTATTTTTAGCCATACAACAATCCAAGATAATCCCGAAGAATTGAGGATGAGAAAAAACTCATGGTGTCTGAATATAGACTGAAGCATGTTATTTTTCTCTTTGTTTCTTTTTGTTTATTTCCTTATCTTTCTTTTTTTTGTTCAAGTTTTCTTGCATAAATGACTAATATGGGGATGTCATACATGATTGTATAACATAGGATGGAAAACCTATATCTGCTTACTGTCTCAGGGAGGAGGAAAAGGAGGAAGAGATAGAATTTAGAACTCAAAACTTTTTAATGTAAAAATGGTTTTACATGTAATTGGGGGGAAATAAATATTAAAAAAAAAACATAAAAAAGAATTGTTGGTTTCAAGGTAAGACAAGAGGTCAGGTTAACAGAAGTTAAGCTTTATTGTGAGTGAATAAAGGAAAGGTCAAGAATTCTCTGTTCCTTTGGGGAGGACTTAAAAGTAATTGAAATTGCCCTATTAAGACTAAAGAGTAAAGAGGTCTAGAAGCTATAATAATTATCTATAGCATAGATATATAATAAAAATATGATATAATGATAAATAATAATTACCTATAGTCTATAATATAAGCTATGGCAGCCAGAGTAAGAAAAAGATTTTTCAAAAAGCAAATTATTAATTGGACATAAAAGAGCTGATCACAACTAAGTTAAAGGTGTGGAGCTACGTTGTTCTAACAAGCAGTTAGTATTAATATATTTCTTAATAAAGGACTGTTGACATTGATTCTATTGGGCACTGGCCAAGCAAATTGTGGTATATGAATATAATGCAATATTATTGTGCCATGAGGCATGCCCTAAATCAACTTTGGGAAGATCTTAATGAACTAATGTAGTATTAGTAATCAGAACAATGAACAAAGTAACCCCACTAATTTTCTAATCCCAGATTAGAGAGAGACTGAGGACAAACATTGTTCTTGCTGAACAGGAAATTGAGGCTTAAAAAAATAAACTTGAGGATTGTAGGCTCTACTTAGCTGGCTGGATGTCCTATATTCCAAGATGTTGGCTCATGGAGGGTTTTCCTTTTGAAGAGGAATCAGAGGTAAGGTTTTAAAGAACCAACTCATAGACTCTTGTGGGAAGGAAAGGAACGAAGGATTTTCCCCTGGTCCAATGATAGGTGTTTGAAAGCCCTTCATCAATAGAACAGCCTCTGAACTCTAAAAGAGAAACTGTTGTTCTTCCTCTTATATGGAAGAGGTAGCATTTGGTTGGAGGACTCCAACTAAAGTCAGTAACTGAACATAATTATGAAGCCCAATCTTGGACCCAGAAAAGCTACATTTGGCAGTAACCAGCTTCAGTGGCCACATGACATAAGCAAGAAGCAGCTCCCAGCAGAGATGCATCATAGCCACGTATCTGGAAAAGACAGCATTCCATGGAAGAACCAGTAGTGAGCAGCCCCAGAAGGCATGAGGCAATGTGATCACCAGAATTCATGAGAGCCCCTATAGTGCTGGAGAAATGAATCACCCTTTCACATACATGCTTTGGTCATAGGTGTTCACTAAATGTATGCCCCACCACACTTGTACTCTTTATGTAGTTACTCTTCCTATTGATGGTGTGTGGATTTGTGCAACAGGGTGCCCCACATTGTTGGGTGGGGAGGAATGATCTATTGCTACATTTCTTATTATGCTTTTTCATTAAATGCCTTAGCTCTGAATTAATTTTATCCTCTGGTCAACTACAAAGGTAAACATATTGATAAAGTAAATACTTGTGATCTCTGTGTTGTTTTGTTGCGAGGGGTGGTTGGAGGGGGTGATTGGTTTTGGTTTTGGTTTGTTTTTTGTGTTGCTGTTGTTGTTGTTGTTGTTTTGGTGAGCCAGAGTTGTTTTATTTTAAGTAGATTCAAACCCAGAGAGTTGTTTTTGATTTGGGTTTTTTTTTTAAAACATGTCTGGGGTCTCCACCTTAGAGAAGTGGTTATCCTAGGTCCTATATAGCCTGGCAACTTTTTTTTTGCAGGGCAATGAGGGTTAAGTGACTTGCCCAGGGTCACACAGCTAGTAAGTGTCAAGTGTCTGAGGCCGTATTTGAACTCAGGTCCTCCTGAATCCAAGTCTGGTGCTTTATTCACTGTGCCACCTAGTCTCCCCATAGTCTGGCAACTTTTTGCTAAGTACTAGAAGTATTATCTCCACTTTCACAGATTGGGAAAATGGACACTCAGGAAACAGGTGACTTGACCACAGTCACATGGCCAAGTGTCAAAAGCAGGATTTAAATCCAGAAGTTTAAATATGCAGTCTCCTAACCCCAGTGTTCTTTCCACTACAACTTGCTACATAAAGGAAAGAGATAGTCCCATTGTAATTCTCACTGGTCAGATCACAGCTTTAGTATTGTGTTCAGCTCTGCCCACCGCATTTTAGTAAAGACATGGGATGTATGGGGTGTTCAGAGAAAAGCAGCCTCTCTGATTCAAGGACTTGCTGAGCCCTTTTCAGGGCTGCCCATCCAACTTTGGTGTCCATCTGGTGCTCAACTCTCACTTGTAGCTCCAAGAAGCTGTGGCATGAGCAGCAGCCACAGCCTGGTAAACTGTCTCAGCAGAAAGGCTAAACCAGGTTGAGAGTAACCAATGAGCCACAAACTCATTGGTGAGTTGGGGAAAGTGTCTACCCTAAGCATTTGAAGGAGAATAGGCAGATGAGGGGCAGCTAGATGGCGCAGTGGATAGAGCACTGGCCCTGGAGTCAGGAGTGCCTGAGTTCAAATCCGGCCTCAGACACTTAACACTTACTAGCTGTGTGACCCTGGGCAAGTCACTTAACCCCAATTGCTTCACTTAAAAAAAAAAAAGAATAGGCAGATGAGAACAATTTGTTCCAACAGCTATGAAGGGGACTGATACAGCTGCTATTGAGCACTTAGAGCTAGGTCAGGCACCATCCACTGGACCCCAAGCCATCACCAGTCATCTTGACTTTTATCTTACCACTGGACTTCTGGGACTGGAAGAGAGAGTAAAGTAGACAACTTTGTGCAACTCTGCCTCTCTTAAATCCAATTCATTCACGAGTTAAGACATCACTCCATAATGTCATGAGTCCTCTTCAAAAACAAAGGACAAACAAGAGTGAGGACATTGACAAGCTGGGGATCATTCAGAAGGGGACCAAGCTGGAAAACCTCTAGAATGGTTGAAAGAACTGGAGTTTAACTTGGAGAAGAGAGGGAGAAGGTGAGGAAAGGAGGTTGATAGCTATCTTTAAGTACTGGAAAGGTCATGGAGAAAAGGATTTAGATTTGTTCTGCTTGGTTCCAGAAAGCAGAACCAGGAATGTGGGTGGAAGTTGCTTTACGGCAGATTTAAGCTCCATGAAAGGAAACAACTATCTAGTTCTAGAACTAGAGGGTTTATCCTCCCTTGAAGCCTCCAAACCACAGCTGGAGAGTCACTTTTCAGTTATTTGTAGGGATTCTTGTTTTGATATGGGTTAGGTGTAATGTCCCTTCCAGTTCTGAGATTTAGGGTTTCTGAGTAGAGCAGGGCTTTTTAACAAGAGGTTTCTGGACCTCTGTAAGCTATTATCTGCCTCGCCAGTCTATAAACTCCTGACTGGCTGGAGCTTCCAATCTGTAAGGGAGGTTTAAAAAGATCCCCCAGGTTTGTTAAGCCCCATGTGGTCCAATCTGTAAGGGCCTGTCCCCTCCCCAACTGCTTCTCCCAGACTAACAAGAAACAGGATTTAAAAAGACTCCTTTCAATAAAAGCAAACACCGGGTTTACTGATGTGGACAAAGAGGAGCAGCTAGATGGTGCAGTGGTTAAAGCACCAGCCCTGGATTCAGGAGTACCTTAGTTCAAATCCAGCCTCAGACACTTGACACTTACTAGCTGTGTGACCCTGGGCGAGTCACTTAACCCCCATTGCCTGCAAAAAACAAACAAACAAGAACGAGAAATAAGGACAAAGAAAAGCAAGATATATGACCTGTGGACTTGGACTCAGCTGCTTCCTATCCTTCTATGCATCTTGAACTCTCAGTCCCTCCCTCTCTGTGGGTGTGGCTGGCCACTGCTGCCTGTACTTCCTCTTATCTCCTCTCCACCCATGGCCTTTCTTGGTCGCTCTGTAGCTCTGTCTCCTTCTCCCCGCTCGTCTACCCCCTAGAATAAAAAAACCCTTCTCTCCCAGGAAACTCAGGCCAACCACCCACGTACCCCAAGATAATTCATTGGCACCTCTAGGGGCTGTGCCCAGGGCTGGCTGGGGCATGGGTTTTCCCTGCATATCCCACCAGCTGGGCAGAAGAAGTCCAAAGCTTTCTGTGCATACTGGGGCATGCCTGAGGCTTGTGTGCCTGGCGGTGTGGAGACATTTGACATTTACTAGCTGTGTGACCCTGGGCAAGTCACTTAACCCTCATTGCCCCTCAAAAGAGAAAGAAAGTAAGAGAGAGAGAGAGAATGAGAGAAAGAAAGAAACTTAGCCCTTAAATGGACCTTAGAAATCATCTAAGCCAAATACAACTTCCTTACTAGCTGTGTAACTCTGGGACAGTTACAAATCTCTGTTTGCCTCAGTTTACTTAACTGTAAAATTGGGGATAATAAGAGCACTTACCTGCCAGGGCTATTGTGATGATAAAACAAGATACTATTTGTAAAGTACTTTGTAAACCCAAAATGCCATATAAACACTATTATTATTATTGTTATCAAAATAAATATTCCCTGTGTAGGCCTCAGGGACTCTAGGAGTTTCATCAGAGGAAATGTAATGCCCACATCTGACAGAATTAAGTTGATTGAAAGGATAAGTATCCCATTGGCTAGTTGGCAAGAAACATTTTTCATTTACATAGCACTGTGTAGTCTTTGTTTCTAATCTCCTCCTTGCATCCACATCAGATAATGAAATGATACTGTTTTATTTGAAATTGCTTTATTTGCTAACATACTACCATTTTATCAGGAAAAAGCACCTTTATGCTAATTTTACTTTTATTTTCTCTCTCCCACCAGGCTGTTTAAAATTTTTAAGCTACTAATTTGGGTTTTTTGTTTTGTTACTATGTGGGTGGGGGATGGAAATAGGTGAGAGAAAAAAAGAAATGCTTGTCAGCTTTAAAAAAAAATTAAATAAAACTATGAGGCCATTTCACTAACTTTAGAGATTTTCAATAAAATCACTTTTTTTTTTGCAGGGCAATGAGGGTTAAGTGACTTGCCCAGGGTCACACAGCTAGTAAGTGTCAAGTGTCTGAAGTTGGATTTGAACTCAGGTCCTCCTGAATACGGGAGCAGTGCTTTATCCACTGCGCCACCTAGCTGCCCCCTAAAATTGCATTTTGTAATCTGCCTCTGCAGGTGCTGGGCTTGATGTTGTGGTTCGTACACTCAGTGCTATGCACATTTTGTTCTCTGGCAGATTCCTCTAAGAATATGCCTTATATATAGACTATCATCTCCATCACTGCTTGGCAAGTATTAATAAGAGGCCAACAACAATATTAAGCTTTTCCACTTGGAAGGTCTAGGGTTAGGGTGATAACTATGCCAAGGGACAAAGACAGGTGTCCTGATGAGATATAATTTCACCACTTATGCTTTTACTCTGGGAAGACTGGTTTCCATCTGTAACCTTTGACTCCAAAAAATATTCTTTGACAAGGCCAGTCTATGGAAATGAACCAAATGGTTCCTTTATTTATTTCTCTCTGGGTGACTGGTTTTGGAAAGATCATCATTCTCACCTTCTTTCTTCTATTAGAAGACTATAATTAGTATATGTGCCTACTCTTTACCCTATACGTTATTTGTCCTTTATTTTCCAAGAGGACCAATGTCATCGCAGTGTGAAGTGATGGCTTGAATTTTGAATGAATTGGATTTAAGTGAGACAGAGTTGCTCAAAGTCATCAGCCTGATCCTTTTTTCCAGAGTCAATGAAGTCCTGCAGGGCAAGACAAAAGTTAGGATCACTGGTGATGGCACAGGATGCAGTGGATAACCTTAGCGTCTTTGATGTCTGACCAACCTCTAAGAGCTCCACAGTACTTGTCTCAGCTGCCTTCATGGTCATTGAAACAAATTTTTCTCATCCACCTGTCCTACCAGAGGAAGTTCCCAGATGCCTAGGGTAGACATTCCCCCTAACTCAATGACATCTTTGAGGCCAGTCAGCTACCCTCAACCTAATTTAGCCGATTTGCTGAGACAGGGGTGTGGTTACTGTATATGCTGCAGCTTCTTGGAACCACAGGAGATCACCCTACAGGTAGATCTGAATAGTATGATCACTAATTTAAGTGGTTAACCTCATATAATCACTACAATTTAGGACATTCTGGGTAAGTCAGTTGGTTCATATTCTTCATGTCATATCTGGATGTGAACTTGGTAAGACTGTATACCATGAAGGATCTGAGTCCTGAATGAACCCACTCTCCCCAGACTGAGGCAAGATGAGGCAGAATGTAGCCCTGAGAAGATGGAGAAGAAATGTTTGTGCTTTTGTTCTTCATAATAGCTTCCAAATGAAGTTTCTGTAAAAGGTAATCCATGTTAAATGTTAAATGGATCTGATGTGCTAATGACTGGCACCTGACATTGAGAACATAGCAGGTGGGGGGTTTGAGCCAATAGCATTAGAGAGGGGACACCTCCAAGTCCCTCAAGGTACCCCAGGATCCCAAGGGAATATGTAGCCAGCCTGGCTCTGAATGACCCAAGATTGTACCTGCTACAAAAGTATAACCCTTAATATTCTGAAGAGCTGAGTTCCAGTCCTAATTGCTACTTAATAACTTTCAGACCTTGAGGAAGATGGTTTTCCTCTTTTACTTAAAGTTTTATCTGTAAGAAAGAAGATATTTGCCCTAATTACCTTATTTGACTATCATGATGCTCAAATGAGATAATGAAGATGAAAAGTGCTTCTTAACCACAAAGTGTTAGTAAATATAAACTATTATAGAAAATCGGAGGGTTTTTAATTATTTCACAGTAAATTTTGGCCAAGGAATTTTCATTTTGAGATGAAAGGAAATGCAAATGAAATCAACGCAACTAGGATAAAAAGAGAAGGGACTGGGAGGAAATGTTTGCATCAAATATCTGTTAAAGGTCTGGTACCCAAGATAGAGAATGAATATAAATTTGTAAGACCAAGAGCCACTCTTCATAAGATAAATGGTCAAAGGATATGAACAGTTCCCCAAAGAAGTCCAAACTTAATAAGCATGTAAGAGATTTCTCTGGTCGTTGCTAATATAAGAAAAGCAAATCAGAATTCTTCTCAGGTTTCACTTCACACCCAAGAAATTGGCAAAAGTGACCAAAAAAATGGGAATAATCAATATTGGAAGCACTGTGGAAAAAAAGGCACACAAATATATTTGTGGAGAAGCTGTGAATTGGTCCATCCATTCAGAAAAACAATTTGGAATTATATTTTAAAAGCAACTAAAACGTCCATACCCTTTAACTCAGAAATCTCACTGCTGGACATGTATTGCAAAGATATAAAAAAAGGGCATATACCAGAGTATTCATAGCAAAACTTTTTTGGGGGGAAGGATAATAAAACTGGAAGCAAAGCAGATGCCTATTGATGAGGGGAATGACTAAATAAATTATGGTACATGAATGAAGAATTCAAAAGAATATGGAAAGACTTCTATGAACTGATGCAGTGAACTAAGCAAACCCAGGAAAACACCATATACAGTGATCACAACAGTATAAAAGAGGGGCAGCTAGGTGGCCCAGTGGATAAAGCACTGGCCCCTGGATTCGGGAGTACCTGAGTTCATATCCGACCTCAGACACTTAACACTTACTAGCTGTGTGACCCTGGGCAAGTCACTTAACCCCAATTGCCTCACTAAAAAAAAAAACAAAAAAAAACCTCAGGGCAGCTAGGTGGCCCAGTGGATAAAGCACCGGCACTGGATTCAGGAGGACCCGAGTTCAAATCCGGCCTCAGCCACTTGACACACTTACTAGCTGTGTGACCCTGGGCAAGTCACTTAACCCTCATTGCCCTGCAAAAATACAAAAAACAAAAAAACAAAAAAGAAAAGAAAAGAAAAAAACCCCAGCATTTTGTAACTGTAATAACCAAACTGGCTCAAATAAGAGATGGTAAAATTCACTTCCTTCCCTTCTTTGCAGATGTGGGAGACTATGTGCATGTGGAACACTACACATGTTGGTTGACAGTTGATTAGTTTTGCTGAATTATTTTTTCTCCTCTCTTTTTATATTCTGTGTTAGAAGGGATGACTTGCTGGGTAAGGGAAAAACAAGAGTAATATAAAACCAAAAGGAAATCAAAATTTTAAATGAAAGTAATTTCATATTACTTAATTTTTTAAAATTTAAATGAAGGTAGTAGGAAGGGGAAGGTTTCTCCTTTTGCTTCCCTATTTCTTGATATCTCTTTTCTAGTCGTTTCATTGTTTGCTAGAGATACAGCACAGTCAAATTTAAAATAACCAAAAAGATAAGATTTCAGTACTTTAATGACTGTTTGGATGAATCTGTGATCTCACCAATGTAGACACTTCCTCCGACAGTGCTGATTGCCACCCATCTCTGGCCAATTGATTGGTACTGCTCTATCCCACATTCTTCCACAAATCCTGCACACTATGTTCATGAGAGTTGGGTAGAACAATGGACAGGATCACTGGGTCTGGAGTCAGGAGAACCTAAGTTCACATCTCAGACTCCTCAGACTCTTACCTGTAGGACCCTGGGCAAGTCATTTACCCTGTCTGCCTGAGTTTCCTCAACTGCAAAATAGGAATAATAATAGCACCTACTCCCTAGAGTTGCTGTGAGGCTCAATTATGTAATATTAGTAAAGCATTTAGCATAGTGCCTGGCACATAGTAGGCACTTAATAACTGCTTGTTCCCTTCCCCTGGGAGCCTTCTGTTAGTACTCTCCACTGCTATGTATAGATACCAATAGTGCTTGAGAGCTTTCCTCAGTTATCCCTCACTCTGAATAACCCATTTCGCTTTTTTTTTCTTTTTTGCTGGGCAATGAGGGTTAAGTGACTTGCCCAGGGTCTCACAGCTGGTAAGTGTCAAGTGTCTTGAGGCTGTATTTGAACTCAGGTCCTCCTGAATCCAGGGCTGGTGTGCTTTATCCACTATGCCACCTAGCCGCCAGCTCCCACACACACACACACACACACACACACACACACACACTTTGCTTTTTTTACTGAAACATCTCTGATCACATCCCTTTGCACTGCCTCTGGCAATTTTTCAATGGGAATACATTGCATCCTACTTATGTCCTGTGCCTTTCGATGGAGGGAGTGGATTTCAGGCCTACATAAAGGTATGTAAGTGGGAGATGGTAGTCATTTGCTTATAAAACGAGCTGAACTCATTTCGAGATGACCCCCAAAGGAGCTTAGTCATACTTTAAAATCTTACAATCCAACCAGACCACACGCTTTTCTCTAGACTCAGCAGGCCATCTTCAGTCCCAATCAAACAAACATAACTCAAGTATATTCCATATCCCACTTGTTTTAAGGCTCAACTAAGGTGGCACCAATTCCATGAAACCTACTTTGTTTCAATTCTAGTTTGGGGTTTTTTTGTTTTGTTTTGTTTTGTTTTGTTTTGTTTTGTTTTTTGGGGCAATGAGGGTTGTGACTTGCCCAGGGTCACACAGCTAGTAAGTGTCAAGTGTCTGAGGCCAGATTAGAACTTGGGTCCTCCTGAATCCAGGGCAAGTGTGTTATCCACTGCACCACCTAGCTGCCCCTCAATTCTAAAGTGTTCTCATTCCTCAAATGTTCCCTAACACTCTGACTCTCTGCTTCATCTACATCACACTTAACTTCATAGAACACTTATCTGGGCAGACAAGGAGCTACCCCACCATGGCCACTTTAAATTCTGTTAGAGCAGGAATGGTGGGTTACTGCAATAAGTCCAGACATGAGATTAGGACCTTCACCAGCAGTGACAGTGTCGGAGGAGAAGAGATATATTTTTGCAAAGAAGTTGCAGATGTTGAAAATGCTGAAATCAACAAGCATAGATAACAGATTGGTTATGGGGGATGAGAGATAGTGAGGAGTTGAGGAGAAGACATAGGTTTCAAGTCTGAAGAACCGGGAGGACAGTGTTGCTTCTACAGTAGAGGAAAAGTAAAAAAGGGTAAGGGTTTTGAGGAAAAAGAGCCAGCAAGAGACTGAGAAGGAATAGTCAAATAAGAAATTCAAAAGAAAGTGGCATCCTGAAAACCTAGAGATTATCAAGAAGACGGTAGTGTCAAAAGCAGCAGAGAGGTCAAGGAGAATGAGAATGGAGAAAAGGCCATTGGATTTGGCCACTAAAACCATCAGTAACTTTGCTGAGAGCTGTTTTGGTGAAATGACGAGATCAGAAGCCAGATCACAAAGGATTAAGAGAGTGAGAAGAGGGGGGCAGCTAGGTGGCGCAGTGGATAAAGCACCGGCCCTGGATTCAGGAGTACCTGAGTTCAAATCCGGCCTCAGACACTTGACACTTACTAGCTGTGTGACCCTGGGCAAGTCACTTAACCCCCATTGCCCTGCAAAAAAAAAAAGAGTGAGAAGAAAGTGAAGGCACCTATTGTAGCCTGCCTTCTCAAGAAATTCAGCCACAAGGGACAAAGGAGATAGAGAACACTGGAGGTGGAAGATCCAGTGAAGATGTTTTTTCAGGATGGGGCAGACATGGATGTGTTTGTAGAAGCATGCTGGGATAATAACCAAAGTCCCATATTAAAAACATCTGCTAGAAGACTTTCAAAGGAGCCACAGTATAACAAAGAACAATGGACTGGGAGTCAGGATTCCAGAATTTCAGTCCTGGCTGTGTTGCTGTGATCCTGGACAAGTCATTGCCCTACATCTAATTTTTATTCTCTAAAGTAGCAAAATTCATAATGGAAACATAGACATTGTAGCAGTAAAGATGATATTAATAACAAAAGTTACCACTCTGAGAACCACAGTGCTGGGTATCTAATCGAATACTAGCTGAGAAGACAAAAATGCCTTTTTTAAAAAAAATAACTTAACTCCACAGGAAGTTGTTTAAATCTGAACTAAAAGGAAATGTGATAGGAACAGCAGGAAAACCTGAACACAGTATCAAATACGTGACAATTTTCTGCTACAGATACAAGATAACAAATACTAAAAATTCAAAGGAAAGCTTGATTAGAATATTTACATATTTTATTAAATCTTTACAATCGGCAATTATAATCAAATACACAATTATATATACAAGGATTATATACATTTCTGCCCAGACTTTTACATCACAGTACACAGTTTTCCTTAGAAATATTGTATACATTTATCACCAAACAGTAAAATCCAACAGTAGTGTTACAGCACCTGTTAGTACAGACATCTTTTTTTTTCATAAATTACATTTATAAGAAAATATACGGCTGTAAATTGGGCTTTTAAAAATGTCTTTTATAAAATCTGAACATACAATATTTCATTCACAGAATGTTTTTTTTTTCTATGTTCTGACTGAAGCCTTGTGCATAAAACAAACTATTGGAATATTTACTAGGTTTCTTATTCACCCCCACCCCCAAATTATGAACAACATCTGACTAATGCTAAGCTTTCTGCTGAGTTGGACATTGGATTTGGTAGGAGAACAAATGTTAGTTTTATTATAAAAGAGTTGCAAAATGATAAATAAAAGTAGACAATAAATATCTTTAAAAGAATAAGAATTGACTTAAGTTAGAGAGTGTGATTTTTAAATTCTCCAATTTTAGCTAATCCAATATTGTAAGGAAAATGTTACAATGATTGGTTCTGATACAAGAACTATACTGTCATTGGGAGCCTATAAAACATGCCCAACAACCCCCCCCCCACACACACACACACACTCAACCACATCTGATAAATTATAATTCTCTTATACTTGGAAGCTTCAAAGAAAAAGTACTGAAGACTGATGTTAATGGTTCAAAGAACAGGTATGAGCAGGCTAAGACTCTAGCTGTTTTCTTTCTATTAGGTAAACTTTAGCTTTTTAAACTTTGAAGATACCTGAATTAAACTCTCCCCTTTTGTTTCCTGTCCTTTTCCTTCATGTTTAACTTGAATTTTCAGGTTAAAATCCTCGATTCCAGGTTTGTAAACAGAGTGCAAATTCCTCCTGGCCAGACTACTCATATGGCTCTGGGGATCACTTCAGCCCAATCTCCAGGCAGTCAACATTTAACTGAGGTAGACCAGATGTTTCTAAATTCAGGATTTTGTTTTAAGTCTCCCAAATCTATAGGAAACAATGTATACGAGTATGTCCAAAAAAACCTTACTTGATACTGTTGGGGCTTTTTCTTAATGAAATAAAAGACTGTTTAGTGGCAGTATGATAAATGGTTTAAAACCTTAATGCTGGTAAATGATAGGAAGTGACACAACTGGGCTGTAGGAGGTGAACATTACTTTATTATCCTAAGGACTAATTTGTAATTAATTCTTTACAAAAGGTTGTAATTGTTTCAAGCAGTTGACCTAATCTGTCAGACTTTGTATTTGTTTTTTTTAATGATTCAAATCCTTAAACAAGTGAACAAGTTCCTTCCAGACCTTAAATAAAGGAAAGAGGTCCCCCTACTGGCCAAAAGGAGGGAGGCGTGGCAGCAAGCCTACTCTTCACTGTGATCTGCCAGGAGATCCCTCTTCCTTAAGTTCTTGGTGGAAAATAATTTACTTTGTTTTGATAAATCAGAAAGCTTAGATTCAGGAAGCATGACGCTAAGCTACAAAAATGAAAGCAATGCATATAAGGCTCCTGTAATCAAAGTTTGGAAGACCGTCTGCTCCTCCTTGCCAAACCCCAGCCCTTAAATCAAGGCAAGTCAAGTATTATTAATCAAGCTTCAGCTGTTTTGGCAGTTTTGAAATCAAGATTGACAAAGCACTTTATCCATCCTCCTTTATTCTGTAGTATGAAGATTATATCTTCAAATACCAAATTTCACAAGCAGAAAGACTAAAAAAAAAAGTCTAATTTGGAGTAAGACTTAATTATGGGCCAATGAAGATCTTACTTGCTCCCAATTTCTTTCTAAAGTGAATTCTCATTAGATTTAATTTACTCCTGCCTCATTTATGTTTAACTAGAATTTTAAAAAGCAATTACTTCCCCCCATTACAAAAGAATACACCATTTATCTGGGACCTAAGTCGCACTGTACATGAATATACATAACTACAATGCCATACATACAGCGATTCTGATTAACAGCTGTATATACTGTTAAAAGTTCACCAGTACCAAAAAACTGTACATAAAGAAAAAGTCATTTTTGCCAAATGATAAAAGGCAGGTGGGAAGTGAGGGGGGAGAGGGAAAGAGACTTAAGCCTTTCTTATAAACTTTTAGATTGATTAATAAATGTTTGGAAAGGATTACAAAATGAAGCCATGATTTACTGCTAAACAAGATGTCTACAGAAATCAAAAGTTAACCAAACACTTAAAACTTGTTAATTGTGGCCAGTCTGAGACTGCCACAAAATAAAGTTTTCTCATTAAGCTACACGTTAGTTGCTATTGTGTGAGTTTCTTCATAGATGAACACAGACAAATTTTCTGGTACCCATTCAAGAGAACACTTATAAGAAAAACATGATTCAACAGAAGAAAATGTTAATAGCCCTAAATGCAACTTTAGAAAGAGAAGCCCTCAAAGAAAAAAATACCAGTTATCCCTGGATTTCTATATCACCACCATAGTTTTATCATGGCTCTAAATAAGCTGGATAAATGGAACAAAATGTACTCAGTTGTTGGTGATACTGGCCTTATGGCTCAAATTGCATACTAAAAGTGTGATATATTATAAGGCTGATGATGTTTCGAGGTAACATCTTCAAGAGAAATGAACTGAAAAAAGACTTGTGGCCTAATCTATAACAGAGAACAGTTAATTCCTAGTGTTACCGAGTAGTTCTAGCTTTAAAAGCTTTTACCACAGCAGGCCCAAAAGCAAGTTTGTATTGCAAAGTTGTATTTTTTTTTTGGCCCTGTTTTCCAAGAGTACACACATTACAATGACCTTTTTGCCTGGTCCCACTGATCCGCTTCCATGCAGAGAAATTCACTGAGAAAGCACATTAGCTTCACCTTTGGTTTGTATAAAAAGGGCAATGTCAAGAAGAAAAACCCAAGTCACCCTGTTCATTTGCCAATGAAAGAAACAAATGGAAATAATGAGCAAAAATGTTCTTAAAATAAACATAGTTGCTTTCTAACAAACTCTACCAATTGTAGTGGTGTTTGTAAGGCAGCACAATCCCCAATGCTCACAGCACTTACCTGCCTTTGTCTTCAAAAGGCAACCCAACTTCCACCTCCCAAAGCTCTAGTGCCAGGAGGTTAACAAGGGCTGCTACATTAACCAAGTGCATTTCATGCTTCTCCCTTTCAGTGGCTGGGTCACAACCCGATGCCCAGGAATGCCCATTACTTATCCCCAGATCAGAGATATGCTATCATTGTGTCGTAATGCTGCCATGTTTGGAGGGGAAAACGGCAAGCTCCCATTTCTTTCTACTGGGAAAAAGTTTTAAACAAGGCCAATCCTAACATAGCATGCACTGGATTTCTAGGATTTTTAAATAATCCAGTCACAACCTGGTTGCTCATCACCGTATTTTAACAACTCCCACAGGAGAGCCTTCCTAGGCATCAGTGTCTACCTTAACCAAAGTTCACTTTTTTTTTCCTTTTTAAATACCCACCAGTAGATTTTTTTGTGAGTCATAATTCATCCTTTTCCATCATTTCAAAGGCTTCTATATCTTCATTCCAGTCTGCTAATATGGACTCCATAGGCTGAACTTTATTATCCCAGCCAGTACGAGAGCTAGACTCTTCCTCAGTTTTTGATTGTTCTTGAGGCTGGTTATCTAATTCTGTCCATTCACTGTCATGGATTGTAGTCTCCTGGTTTTCAGTGGGACAGGAATCTTCTTTGGAAGACGAAATGTGAGCACTGTCCACATCAATGGGAGATACTGATGCTGGTTGAGAAACAGGAGAACTTTCTTCCACAAACTCCTCACTGATGGAAATGGGGTCCTGAGAACCTGCTGTAGTCTTTTCAGATTTTTGATTCTCAGAATCATTTTCAGAAGACTTCTGTTCCACGTTTTCTACTTCTAGATCTTTAAAAGAATGAAAAACAAGCTTTATGAGACTACTTTATACCATACTTATCCCTTCAAAGGCACATTAATTTTTCCTATGTTAAAATTTTTAAAAGTTAAATGAACTGACTGATTAAGTCTGTTAAAAATTGCATTAACAACATAATCATTAAAATATTCAACATTATTTTCTAACCAAATTCACACCAAAAAAGGCATTACTTATAAAACTGAAAGACAACTATCCAATGGATTAAAAAGGTTGTGTATGATATTTTATTAGTAAAAAACCCAGAAGCAAAAAAACTGGTAAAAACATACCCAACACACAACCTCACCCCCCCACACACAAAAAAATGTTATCAACGTCCCAAATAAGAAAAGACCTAGACTGATAAGAAAATCTCAAATACAAGAAAAACCACTAAATTTTTGATACTTGTCATACTGTAATATTTTCTTTTTAGCTAAAATTTCCATTATAATTCAGGTACAATGCAATAATATTTAGGAGATGCTTAGGGTCTCATAATTTTACTCTTGAGAAATAAATCAAAATGAATATTGTTGAAGGGTCTTCTACATACAAGAAAAGAGGAACCTGTCATTACTAAGGTGGTGGTGGTGGTGGTGGTGGTGGTGGTGGTGGTGGTGGTGGTGGTGATGAAAAATGGCAGCTAACATTCATAAAGCACTTACTTTGTGTCAGGCACTGTGCTAAGTGCTTTACAATGATTTCATTTATCCTCACAATAACCCTGGGAGGGAGGTGCTATTGTTCTAAAACTGAATTCTATCTTAAATTTGTAATGGATGACATTCTTTCTCAAATCCATATGGTATCTAAAAAGGAGGTTATACTTCTAGTAATGCCCAACACAGTGACACCTTAATAAGATATAAAGACATTCTGAGGGCTCTAAGAAAATGGTTAAAAAGCACTGAAATTCCATCTGTGGCTTTTTGCTGTCCATAAAAAGCACAACATTATTGGGCAAAATGCTATGAGTGAGGAAATAAATAATTAACAAATGCTTAATTAGGGAAAATTTAATGAAGAACCAATAGGCTCTTCCTTGGGACTTAAGGAACATAAGAATGTATGTCTCCTTATAACAAAAATTCAGAGAACGAGATGTTAGGAAAAGAAGCAACACATATAGATATTTTCCTGTTATTTTCAAAACAAGGGGAAGAAATATACCAGGGACCACTTCAAAACTAAACTGATAATTATATGATTTAAAATTAGCATGGTAATGCTGAATAGTATAGACTTAAAGTACTAAAACAACCCAACATGTATATTGCACTTTAGTTTAGAAAGCATTTTTCCTCCCAGAAAACCTATGTATTAGCATCCCCATTTTTGAGGTGAGGAACCTGAAGCTGAGAGGCTAAATGATTTGCCCAGTGGAAGGAACATAGCCAGCACTGGAGAAGAAATGTGAACCTACGTGTCCTTACTCTAATTCAACAAGCAAACCCAGTGCTCCTTCTAAGAGTATACTGTGCTACCTATCATTCATGAAGGTCTGAGGGAGTCCAACAGTGATGTCTTCCAAAAGGCCCCACTATGGTGGAGGAGCAAATAAATGGCAACTAATATAATGACAGACTGTTAGAGCAGGAAGGGACCTTACATATAAATCAAAGGACAGGGTTGCCCCCCAAATTAAAGTTATTTTTAATCACCATCAATCATGCTACTTTATTAAACCACTGTCCTGCGGCATTATTCTTCATTTTTTTACAACATTGGTAAATACTGAGTTATGATCATGATATAACCTGTTGCTTATTCAATTATGTAAATGTATGGTTCTTGGAAGGAAAGTAGAAATACTAAAATAAAGATTTTTCGGGAACAAGGGATCTCTCAGTACAGACAAGACTTAAAAATTATCTTGCTACATAGGAGAATACTGTTTATGAGCTCTTTTTTCCTGCTAATAAATAGATGTGCTCATAATCTGAGATTATGAGCATATTATCAAACTCCAACGACGATTCATTACCAACTTTTAAAAATCTGAAAACCAGCACAACCATTTGAAAAATCTAACAAGCTTCTAAACTTTTTGGGAAAAAAACAGTATAATCAAAATACTGGCATTTATACCCAAACAGTGAATAAAACAGTATATTCTTTCATGACTTATACAAAGATGGAGATTCATAACAATATCAATTATATACAGTTTTCATCTAAAAGGATGTACTGGATCACTAAAGCACTATTCTTGAACAAGGAAATGAAAATAACTGAATTACGAATAGCCAAATGTTATGGCATTTTTTTAAACAGCATTCAACTTGCATACATGGACTATTCATTCAAGATACTTACTGCTATCAAAAATGTAGTTTGGAAGCATTTTACCTTTAAATATTGTTGCTGAAATTCCAAAGGCAGCAGAAAGGGGCAAGGGAAGGGGAGGAAAAAATGCATGAACTAGTCAAAAACAAGAATTAATTCACCTGTGTTTGATGTCAGTGAATGAGTAAAATGAAAAGGGATGGATCTAAGATTTAGAACAAGTGGGCCAAGAAGAAATAAGCTTAGAGAACCACTTTGTTCTGTTCTCACTCACTGGTAAATACTAACTTCGGGGAAAAATCCCAATTGACAAGTGATTTAAGACCATAACAGGAGTAAATTTCTGACTGGGCCATGGCCAGATCAGCATAGAGAACCTAGTTTAAGAAGGTCTCATATGAAAAACTCCTCAACTTAAAAACTCCCTTTGGATGTCCAGCAAGGACTCTGGGGTAAGAGAGAAAAAAGAAATCACAGAAGTAGATATTTACAATTCTCTTGACTGGCTAGAGTGGAGATCAGTAATTCCACGTGGCCTTGTGTTGATTCAGCAGTTCCTTGTATTCTGAGGGAGGGCTACTGTAAAGAGTATCACAACAAAGGCCCCACCCACTCTGGATAGGGAAATGGACAGTGGTGAAGATGGCATCAAATACAATGAAGATTTTGAATTTATAAAGTACTTTTATTTTCAGCGCTTTCAGATTCCTAAAAACTACTTTATTCTAAAATAAAGAGCTAAATATGCTCAGTGGCATTAAAGCGTGCTTTGTTTTGGATTTCAGACAAGCGCTAGGCTTCTTGCAAAGCTTAGCAGTCAACAGAGTGAGTATTAAATTTCTATTATGAGAACCTAAGATAGCTATTTGATGAAGTGGAGTCTTGTGAGAAAGAAATATTATCATACTGATTCTTTAAAATTCTGTCATTTTGCTAACAGAAAATCAAATCACAAAGAGACTGAAAAAGAAGTAGACCCAGTGAAATTGCACAAGGAGTATTCAAATGACTCTAATCTCGCGTGTTTGTGTCACAGTATCCCTTCTACGAGTATACATACATATCATAACACTGTGACTAACGTAAAGCATTGGTGAAGATTATAATTTTTATAATGCCCCTAAAAATTTGGGAAGAAAACAAGAAGGCGAAAAAATCTTTTTTTCAGCTCACTTTAATCACCAATATAAATATAGTAGTTTAAAATATTTTTGAAATTTTATTCTATAAGGAAAATACTGCAACTTACTTTGTAATCAATCAGAGCAGAGTTGGCCTGCATAATAAACTAATGATTTTTGCCCTTACCTCGATCTTTCGCTTTATCAGAGAGAAGCACTTCTACCTCCTCATATTCCTTGATTGCATCCAATATAATATTTCCTTCTTTGTTGAATAAGAACAGCATGGGGATTGTAATGTCATCTGTATTCTTTCCATCACCAGCCATCTGGAAAAGAGGGGCAGTATCGCTGCTGCTCCCCTCATTGTCATCTACCCAATGACAAACACAGCAAACTTGAAAACACTTTTCTAGAAGTATGACTTTTTGTCCTTTTATCTTGTATACACACCTGAATCAAGCTGTTATGTCATAAAACATCATAAACTGCCAGCTTAAAACTGTCTGAATGGGCACCAAGGTTCACTGATTTTAAATTTATTTTTTCTAGTTTCCACTTTTATAAAGAACAGAATGACATGAGTCTGCTCCCCCTCCCCTACATATCAAAAGATATGTTGATTATTTTAGAGACAGGAAAGAGGAAAAAATTCAATGGCTGATTTTCACATTTCTAGGAATTGTCCTTCAAAATCATTTCATTTTCCTACGCCCTTGGATAACAGAAACACTATGCAAGAACAATCTTCATTTCCTCCCTAATTTCCTGTAGCAACCAATATAGGATTCCATAGAACACATATGAAATTAAATAACTGATGAAACTTAAATATGTTAGCATTAACAAATACTACACTTAATATAAAAACTTTACATTTACTAAGGGTTTGTTTTTTGTTTTTTGCGGGGCAATGGGGTTAAGTGATTTGCCCAGGACCACACAGCTAGTAAGTGTCAAGTGTCTGAGGTTGGATTTGTTCTCAGGTCCTCCTGAATCCAGGGCCGGTGCTTTATCCACTGCGCCACCTAGCCACCCCTACATTTACTATGTTTTAAAGCTTTTCTTAGGAAGTAAAAGCAAATCTTTCAAAGAAACACTGGTATAAATGTTCACTATTTTATCGTCAAAATTAAGCAATTTCATTTACACTCAATGTGTAAAAATAGCAAAATAATAAATTCTCTGATAAAAAATGACCTTAATGGGGAAAAAAACAATGGAAAAAAGGCATCGGATTAGGAGTCAAGAAATCCATGTTTGAAAACCAGCTCTGACATGATTCGTATATGCCTTTTAAGTCAGTTAAGTTCTTTGGGCCTTCCTCATCTTCAAACTGAGGAGGTTGAACTGGAAGATCTTAACAGCTTTTCTTGTTCTAGGAGTCTATGACTATGAAGAAAGAAGGTGAAACAAATTACTACATAAAATTTGTAGGGCCTACTTGGCAAACTAATTCAGTTTTCCCCCTTGAAATGAAGTTCTCAAATTCCATTCTAAAAAATGTCAGTTCATCCTGACTATGGATTTTTCTAAGTAAAGGACTTAAAAAAATCTGTACATTACAGTTTTTTTTAAGTTGAGGATGTACAAGAATGACAATACTACTGACAAGAAAGCAAATACTCTGATAAAAATTAGCTTGTTAAGAAGTGAGGGGAAAAAAAAAAGCGGGGGGGGGGGCGCTGCTAGATGGCGCAGTGGGATAGAGCACCAGCCCTGGAGTCAGGAGTACCTGAGTTCAAATCTGGCCTCAGACACTTAACACTCACTAGCTGTGTGACCCTAGGCAAGTCACTTAACCCCAATTGCCTCACTAACAACAAAAAAAAAACCACACAAACAAAAAAAAAGTAAGGGCCATGACTGCTGAACAACTAAAAGGGCTCTGTGAAGGACAACAAAATGACAGCCATGCCATGAGACTAAAGGAGAAGTGCCAAGTGTCTGCACTCTAAATAAAGGAAAAGAATGGAGTTTGCAGAGTTGGCCAACTCTCGGCCAGTGCACCTGACTCTGTCTCCTGGCAGGTGTGCACTAGAAGAGGCCACAGCAATCCCAGAAGCCATCACAGCTTCACCTGAAATAGGTCATGGGGGGCTCACTTCCTTTCCTAACAGGTCACTGGGCTGGTGGATCAGGCCATATACCAGACAGAGATGGAATTTGTCAAGTTTAGCTAACCATGGGACTAAATCTCTCCTGCTGCTCTTGCAAACAGGACAGAAAGCCAGAGGCATGGCCAGATCCATTTCAAAGTGGTGGAATGGCCCAAATCAAAGAGTAGTCAATTATCATCCACTCTCAACCTAGCAGGTCTTCAGTGGAGTCCCACAGCATTGGTCTTGATCCTGTGCTGTGACAGTTTTTCATCAACAACTTAAATAAATGTATAGATGGCAGGTGATTGGGGCGGGGGGGGGGGGGGGCCGGATCAGAAGGGCAGTGAGCAAGGGACCAGATCATCACTCCTGGTGGATTTCCTTTAGAAGGGATTCACTGCCTGCTGCTCAAAGAAGCCGCCCACGTGGGCAAATTAAGGTGCCTCGTGGCACATACTTTTGTTCTTCTGTGACTTACTCCCTCTCGCATCCCCCAAGCAACTGCTTGTCTCTCCTCCTTCCCTCGTACAGCCCCTTTCCCCTCCCTCTCTGCATGCACGGCTTTACCTTCCTCTGCTCCCTTATGGATTTCAAAATCCATCTACACCAGCCTGTCTTCCTATTCCTCTGCCACAGCCTATGATGAAAATGTTGTCTCTGTCCTTGCCAGAGCCAGCCCTTTCCCTTGTATACATGGTCATCTCTTACAGAAACTTGTTTCCTCATTTTTCCACCCTTCAAATAACCAACCTCTTCTTAATGTCTTGGGAGGTTGCCTTGGAACATTCCTAGTTTTCCCCCATCCTTAAAAACACTTCACCTGACCCTACTATCCTCTCAAATTATTGCTCTCTATCTTTCTTCCGTTTTTCAGAAAACTTACAACCCAACCACTTCAGTAGCTCCTTCCTCTAAGTCTCTAGGAGATCCTCACAAAGTTCTTCACAATCTGGTACCAGCCCACACCTCCAGGCTTAGTTCACATTTCTACGTCCCAGCCCAATTGGCTTTCTTGCTGTTCCCAGAGCACATCCCCCTGCCCTCCTCCATACCTTTGGTAGGGCTGTCCTTCAGGCCTGAAATATGCTCCCTCCTCACCTCCACCTCTTAGACTTCTTAGTTTTCTTCAAGACTCAGCTCAAAAGCCACCTCCTATTGGAAACCTTCCCTGATCTGGGTGAGATGAGGTAGAGCTATGGTAGCTAACAAAATAAATTCTGAATGGACTCATCAAAAATTTTTGAAACCAACTGGCCCTTCCAAAACCTTTTCCACTTATTATGGTGCTTAAGAATGTTGAAGGTGCCTGGACATAAATATATCCTATTGCCAAAATGTTCAAAGATGTGCACTTCCCTCAGTTGCCACTGCCTCCTTATTAAAAACACGGCTGAGATACTTGTTCTTAGTGACTACCAAGAGCAATTCCACTGGCAAATCAACTTACATAAAAAGGGGAAATTCAATTTACAGGCAGGAAATTTTATTAAGGTTCCTAAGAAACTGAAATGAGAAGTCTTTAAAAGTACACATTGACTATCTGGTCCAGTAACAAGAGGAAAAATTGCTTACCGATAACAATGCCACCAATTGCTCCAGCTTTTTGGATGTTCCGAGCCTTTTCGGCAAACATGCACTGGCCTCTTTGCATCAAAGCAATTTTCCCCATCACTACCTCAGGGTTAGTAATCTCTGAACAGCCATTGTATGGTTTACTGCTTGCAACAAATCCTCTTGTCTATTTGAAATATATAATGAGTGATTGAAAATATGGTTAGAATATAGAATTTTGACTCTCCGAATTACTCAAGAGCAATCATGAGGTACAATATTTGAGGCTTCAAGAAAAGAAGGATTTGACAAGAACTCATTTCGTTTGCATACACTATATTATATTTGGACATTTTAAGCTAAGTTTTGGACTACATTATGTCACAAGACCAAACTAGAAAATATTGGTTGTTTCAGGGTATTTATTATTCCCATGATTGTACTGGTCAGATCACTGCTAAAAAAGTTGCCATCAATTCAGCATATAATAAACCACCCTGCAAAGACTAGGTATTCAATAAGTATGTTAGGTTTAATTAATTCCGATTACACATGGGATCCTGGCAAACTAGTTTATCCAGAAGATGGCAAGGATTTTAAAAGTGTGCCATGAGGAAGGATACTTGACAGAATTTAGGATATTTAGCTTTGAAGATGAAACCAAAGTGAGACATGATAGTTTGTCTTCAAATATTTGAAGGCAAGCATGTGGAAAAAAGAAATTTGCTCTCTAATGCTTCAGTGGGCAGAACTTCAGTAGAAGTTATAGAAAAGGAGACTCCAGATTAATACAAGTTTAATGTGAGATTCCATCTACAAACATTCTATATTCTACCAAAAACACACCATGTTCAAGAGAGGATGGGCTTTAAGAAATTTCCAACTCAATTTTAAGAAAACCAAAGTGAAACACAACTAGAAATTATTTTTTAAAATTTCTTATAAAATCATAGAATGTAAATTGAAATCTTAGAAATTCATCTAATTGAATGTTAGGAGTTTATCTAATTCAATTTCTTATTTTACATAAGAAAAATCTAAAAAGATAGGCAGCTATTGATTACCACAATTAAAACTAAACCTTCAGGGGCAGCTACATGGCACAGTGCATAAAGCACTGGCCCTGGATTCAGGAGTACCTGAGTTCAAATCCGGCCTCAGACATTTAACACTTACTAGCTGTGTGACCCTGGGCAAGTCACTTAACCCCAATTGCCTCACCAAAAAAAAAAAAAATTAAAAAAAAAAACCCTAAACCCTCAGTACTCTTTCCATTAAATTATCTTTAATAGTTTTCCGTAAAATTCACTGAATGCATAAAAAAGAAAAAACACCTACTGAATGTATTGCCTCAGATATACAGATAATATAGATGAAAGTCAAATGGTGTTCTATGAGTTATATGAGGATTCGTTATGTATTCAAAAGACAAACAAAACATAATCCTGTGAAAAGTTTGCTTTTTAATAGCTAGCCTCTATAGAGCACTTGAGTTCTTGCACCAAATCCATTTTTCCTTAAACGTCAGCAAGACTCTTGCTGATTTTCACCACCCTCCCCAACCTGGCCCCCCAATTTTTCCAAGTATTCTTAGAGAACTCACATACCATACAGTCCATTTCCCACCTAATACAGAAGTCCATTCAGTGGAATCAGTTTATTTGAAATCTATTAAGTAACTTGGCTTGGTTCTAGGCACATGCCAGTGACTATGCCGAGGATGCATGATTTCTCCATTAGTGTAATGTGCAAAGGAGGAACTCCTTCTACCAACAGAGTGAATAGAGCACGAGTCCAAGAGTCAAGATGCTTTGGGTTCAAATACAAGTCACTGGGAACTATGAAACTATGACCTAATTCCTCAATCTCTGTATCCCTCAAGCAGCTTGCTTCTACAGTTACTTGAGGAAGGACAGACATTAAATGACTTGCTCAGTCTCCCATTTCCCTCACTTCCGATGAGGTGACTGGGGGAGACGGCTTCCAGCTCTAAATGTACAGCAGCAGTGAGCTCACCACTTGAACAGACTGTGTGATTTACTTCTCGACCTTCATACCTAAAAGACTTTGAGGGTCCTTCATAACAAATGTTTTGAAAAGCTGAAATGGTTTTCTTTAAGTCCTGAACTTAAGTTCAAAAGAAAGTGACTACACAGTAAGGGTATGATGTGGCTCACGAGCACTCCATGTGATAAAGACTGAATTTACATTGAACGGTATGCTCAATATAAGCCTGAAATGATATGGCTGCCAAAAAAGCAGAGATAATCTTGAATATCATGAACAGAAGGGCATTTTCATTGGTGAGATTAAGATAATGTTATAAGGTGGGTATCTAGAAGGTCACTAATGGCTAGAAATTAGCCAAAAGTTCATCTGACTCCATTCTTGCCAGGGAGACATCTGGACACTTATACTTTTATTACAGATGCCATATTTTAAGAACACTGAAAAACCAGAATACATACAGAAGAGGATATCCAGAATACTGAAGGGATTCCAAACCATGTCATGAGTAATGACTGAAGAAACTGAGGACAAAGTTAGCACAGAGAAAAGAACTTCTGGGGCAGGTTAGGAGAAGGGGATGGAGGAAAGAACTATTAATTATATTATATAGCTATTTTCACATATTTCAAAGCTATTACATGTAAAAAAGATTCTATTTACTCCTTGTTTGGCTCCAGTACTAGGACTAAGCACAGAATTGAAGTGAATGTCTATTAAGCTGAGATTATGGTTCAATATAAAGAGAAATTAACAATTAGCACATCAAGTACACCACAGGCACCTAAAAATAAAGACATCGTGCCTTATTCATCTCTTTCACTAACTGTAAACAAAGTAGGCACTGCCATGAGTAGGCACTTGAAAGAAATACCTGTTGAATGAATAAATGAATTAAAGCTGTTCAGAAAGGAATGGGATGACTTGTTATACAGTGAGTTTCACATTAGTACAAGTGCTCATGAAGAACAGATGACTTTTAGAACCATTAGAGAAGATTATATGACCCATAAGATTATTTGTTGATTGGCTGATTATGCTGCATATGCAAACAAAAAAGTTTAAAAAAAAAACTTTAGACAACCATAATTGTATCAAATTTTCTGAATGTCGCTATAACTTAATAGAATACCCAAAGCCTACCAAAGCAAGGCATCTCATCCTTCGAATGAATACTTAACCCTTTCCCTATACAATTAGAGGAAGCCAAAGTCCATAAAAAAAAAAAAATAGTAAAGCAATCATGTTCTACATATGTCATCCAAAAGAGCAGCAAGTAAGATTTAAAACCTGAAACAGAAGGGTTTCCAGCTAGGAGATGCAGAAAATTAAATTTTTAGGTAATTAGTGACAAAAATTACTCTGGAGATATTTAAATTTTTTCAGTATAGTATGCTCAAATTTGAACTTGTGAACATTTAATATTTTCTGATAAATCAAAACTATATTTTTAGAGAAAAGACAACTTGGACGGTATTTGAAGAATCCAAAACCTTTTGATACTCAAGAAGATACATATGGTATACACATACCCCTGATTTGTGTTTAGACAGGTCCATCCCAAACTGTGCTGGACCAGCAGTCAATACTACCCTGCCAAAAAATGGGTGGGAAACTATTTGAACAGCTCGAGGAGGTAACTGTTGTTCTTTCTGTTGCTGACTAGACAACTCAATCATCTCTTGCATGAATCGCAAACCATCTTCAGCATCAAGTGAACTTGCAGCCTAAAATGAAAATGAAACCACTTTATATGGGAAATTAAATGACTTTACATAGTCTACAAAACATTTTCATTCTTTGGTGCTACTGAATCTACTACTCTTTGATACTTAACTCTATACTTCTTTCCACATACTCCAAACATATGTATTATCTCCCAAGTATTAAAAATAAAAAATACTTCTACATTATATCACACTGTATTTTCTAAAGTTCATCAGTCTGGCTTTTTTGCCAATGGCCATCAACAATGCCCAAAAAGACATGGAATTCACTTTTGAATCACTCTTTATTAGGGACTAAAGATTATGATTTTCATATTCTGTCTTCTTTTGTCTACTACTCTACTGATTATCCCAGTAGGCAGAACTATAAACCATAGATGGAAGTCACCAAGAGATAAACTTAAATGCAAAATAAAAATTTCCTAAAATTAGGGCTATCCTAAAGAAAAATGGCCTGCCATGGGGAGGAAAAACAGTAGAAAGTTCCTCAAACACTGAATGCTCGCTTTTCAGGGATATTGTAGAGGAAATATATTGTTCAGGTATGAGTTGAACTAAATGGCCCCTAAAGTACCTTCCAACTCAGATTCTATGACTGTTTCTCTATAAGAATGAACCCACTGTCTTCCCACATAATCCTTCTTTCACAAGGGTGTGAGCTGACATGTACACACACACACACACACACACACAAATAATTATCTAAATGTGTTGTTTACGCAAACTAAACATATTAATAATGTAAATAATTCAGTGGCTCACTTTAAAAGAAATACAAGTTCCTAAGTACAAATGGTTCTTCTCTAGTACAAAATACAGCTTACTGTTAAAGTCATTTTGGCAACATGCTACTAAAAGTACTTTAATTGGTGAGACTAATATAATTTTTTAAAATAAATGTGCTACTTAACAGGTAAACAGAATTTAATATTTCTGAAAATGCTCTAGTTGTTTTTTGTAAATTGAATAAAATGGAAGGGGGAAATGACATGTTAAAATGAGAAATGCAACATATATAAAAAAGCCAAATAACAACTCTGGGATCCATTTTCCTTAACTTTTAAATGAAGAAGCTGAACCAAGATTCTAATCCCTTATATAAAATTCTACAATTCAAATGCCAAATTGAAACTTTCAGGACATTAAACAGTTTAACTGCTTTATTAATGCTAATAAGATACAAAAAAGGTACTAAAGAAGTATCTCTAATTAACACAGCACCATCTTACTTGAATTGCATGTTGGACCAATTGCACTCTTCCATCTTTGAGATGAATCAAACTGACTCCCATCTTTTTTAAGATTTCCAAATGCTCAGGGTTACTGGCCATGAAATCTCTGGCTCTCAGAGGGGGCTTAGGTCCGCTGCCAAAACTCTCCTCTCTGCTATGAATAATAATAAACTAAGATCATGATTACATATTAAAAATAGTGAGATACAGATATTATGCATCAATAGCTAAATTCCCACATATATTTTGGACCCCTAATATACAGCAGAACCTTTAAAGTGAATATATTCTTGTTACATGATTATTTACATGCCTGTGTTCTTTTGCCTCAGATTATCAGCATGATTGTTGGAAGGGACTGAATGAGTTGCCTGAGGTTTTTGTTTAGGGGATTTGGGTTTTCCTTTCCTGTTAATTAGTACTTAATATTTGCAAGATTAAAACTGATAAGAATGGACATAAAATAGGACTTTGTCATCCTCAAGCACTCAACAATTCTATTGCAAAGGAAAATGTTTTTTCCTAAATCTATACACTGAATGTTTATGGTTGGCATGCATTTATACAGTCCTATTTGGAATTATAACTCGTGCATTTCACTTGAAAACTGTGAACTCCTTAAAAACAAAGGCCTTCCCTTACTCATCTCTGAATCTCTCAGTTCCTAGAAGGCAATCAAGAAATATTTATTAAAATTGGTGAATGGATGTGACAAAACCATCTTGTACAAAACAGAACTATGGGAAGTAGTTACATATTAATAGCCCAGTTATTAATTTTTCAATTAAAAAAAAAATGAAAGCACTGACAAAAAAAACCTAATGCTGCATTCCATATATGTCCACGATAAATAAAGTTGTTACACTGGAAACAGAAGTAGTGGCCAGTTATAATTACACAACGGTATATTTCCCATCAAACCATTATCATTCCAGCCATTTCCCTGGGTCCCCTGCTAGACACGACCAGCTCCTTTAACTATTCAAATTTCATATCAATTATTTCAATGAAAAACTGTCCATCTTACGCTCTGGCAACACCTCTAGGACAGCTTTTATCCACCACGTTTTTCAAGGGTTCACGAATGCTCTGGGCATACATTGGATCATTTGGGAAGAGAATCTGAGTATTTGGACATGTCCAGTCAAAGTTACTATCATCCAGTTCTGTATATTCTGGAGTCTGTAAGGAAAATGCATATTAAAAAAAGAAATTAATCACTCCTTTAACACCTCATGATCTAGTAAAATAAAACTCAAGTACACAGACTACACGTTAAGTGAGAAAAGAAAATGTTACAGTGAAATCAAATAACCCTACTGATAGATCTTTTTGTCTACAAGTACAAATGACGATAAAATATTTAATTCAAAAAAAGTAACTCACTGTGTTTTTCTTAGAGACTGTTTGATTTGTAGTAGAGAGCCAAAGAGGCAATAGATGAGCTTCTGTTGTAAAAATGTAATCTTCTATATCAAAAATAATATCTTCTTTATCAGCAAACAGTAGGTAAAGATATTTAAACATTTCGGCCAAGAAGAAAGAGTCCATTCTAAAAATAGAAAAAAATAAAATTTAAAAAACCTCCAAATATCTTAATAGCCAATACAAAGTCACTTTTTATCCACATATAATCCAATTTAAAATTTCCAAAGGAATTCTTGGAAAGTTCTAATAACCCCGGAGTATCACTGCCACATCTTGAGCTCTAATTTTGTTCTGAGACAAAAAATCAGAATGAATCAGTACAACAAAGAAGAGAACAGGACTGCTTCTCCTACTCCTACTCCTAGCCGTTAGGGCTAGGATTCACAAGCCTCTCTTCTAGTATTTCTACCACAGGTTTGTCACTGGACCCTGTAACAACCACTGGGTAGTCACTTTGCTTTCAGTCTTAGTTTATTCGTCATAAAAGAGAAATAATCTGATCTATGCTGACTTCTTCATTGGATCATTCCTCTGAAAAAAGCACCACACATATATACAGAACTACTAAAATATTCAAGTCTTATTTCAAATGTTAAAAAGAAAATTCTGGTAGGTCAAAAATCAGACAACTGGGACAAAGTTACAATAAAATTTCATATGGGAATAAACTATTCCACAAAACATCTTACTGCCCTTTACACTGCGAAATCAGATCCCTGAGCTTACAGAACTGTGTGTAAAATAGCCCCCGAGTGAAGGTTTCTCTTGTGAGTGATGTTCATGCATTGTCTGACCTCTATTTGGAGGCTTGGTAGCTTTTTCTGCAGGCTAGCTTCTGGATTTGCATTTGTGTTCTGGCTACTTGATCCTGCGACCTAGGTGCATTTTCATATGTACAGCAATACTGTAAAACTAGACATCATGAATTTAAGTCCTGACTCTACTCCAGGTAAGTCATTTACCCTATCTGAGCCTTGGTTTTTTAATTTATCTCCATTTGGGAAAATGATATTCATACTCTCTACTTCACAGAAGTGTTGTGAAAGAACATTTGGCAAACCTCAAAGCACTGTATGTTAGCTATCATTACCATATATGATAATTACCACATATGATATTCTACCACAGTACATTTTTTTTGTTGTTAAAGTGGCATTTTATCACAAAACTTGTATTTATTTATTTATTTATTTTGCATACTAACGAATAAAACAAAAGGGAGACCAAACACCAGTACCTATAGCTAGGGATAAGGTGTTTAAACATAATGCTGTCTGTGCTTTGATAAACTCAGTACTTAGAAAAACTACCCAAATTCAGATTATTTCTAAACACTGCTTTGTTTCTAAATGCTAAAAGAATAAAATACACTCATTACTGAAACTCATAGTGTAAGATTTAAACAAGACTAAATTATTTCAAACTGTATAGAGCTAGTCTACAAAAATTCAGCAAGAATAAATTAAATTAGCACTAGGGCTTAGTTCCTCAAGCAATCTTTGTCAATCTGGTAAATTTATTTGAATACTAATGCAAGTTTTTTCCATTGTAAAAAATATTAACTTGAGGGAAAGGGGATGCTGGGAGCATCTTACCTGTCCTCATGACTTCCAGTACGGACGTCCTTCATGGCAGCAAACCCACAAGGCACTCTGGCGTATTTATTTAAATTTTCAATAAGTGTTTTCCCTACTTCGAGGTAGTAAGGATCCCCTGTAGCCTATTAAAAAGAAAAACACATATATTAGGTATAAAATATGCCGCAAAACCTATTAAGTAGAATCCATTTCTAGAAATAATTTATGAGCCCAGTTAAACACATAAAGTTGAC
This sequence comes from Dromiciops gliroides, assembly GCF_019393635.1. Taxonomy (NCBI): domain Eukaryota; kingdom Metazoa; phylum Chordata; class Mammalia; order Microbiotheria; family Microbiotheriidae; genus Dromiciops; species Dromiciops gliroides. Next base: position 78,268,673 of record NC_057864.1, read on the forward strand.
CACACTTCTTAAACAGGCAGAACTAAACTGTTCTTTTGGATAGTGGGGATGTATGGCCAGAACAGATGATGCCAACTGATATCTTCCAATAACTATGTGTTAAATAGTTACTTTGACACATTCAACTAATAAGATATTCAATATGGATTCTGAAAACTCAACTGCCACTTTCAAATGACAAAATATGTAAGTGGAAATGAGGACATGGAGGAGAAAGAAAGAAAATGATCTTACTTTATATAAGAAGTAGGTACTTTCTGCAAATTCTGGCCTTAAGGGATGCTGAGCCCAGTGTACTCTGAAATCTGTAGTAAAAGCCTAAACAAAATTTAAAAATACATAACAGATAACATTTAGATGTAAAAACCCACAATAAAAACAGCAAGCAAGCAATTTTGGAGTAGCCGACAATAATACAGATGATATACAAGTCAGATATAAATATTGTGTATTAAGAGGAAACAAACATTTCCTTTAAAATATTTTTTGATCTTAGTTGATTCAAATTAATAAGAATAAGATAAATGGTCAAAGATATGAACAGGAAGTTTTCAAAGGAAAAAAAAATTCAGTCAACAACCATACAAAAAAATGCTCTAACTCACTAATTGGAAAAATGTAAATTAAAGCAATTTTGTGGTTCCACCTCACACCAATGAGAGTGGTAAATATCACAAAAGAGGAAAATGACAAACATTAAAAGGCTGAAAGAAAACGAGTCCATGAGTGCATTACTAGTGGAGCTGTGAATTGGTAAGGCCATTCTGGGAAGCAAAACAAAACTATGCTCAAACTAATCTGTACTATTAACCTGTATATACTGTTTGACCATGCTACCCTCTACCGGGCCTATACCCCCCCAAAAAATAAGACGAAAGGATTTCTATGTGTACAAAAATATTTACTACATCTCTTTTTGTGACAACCAGAAACTGAAAACTAGGGGGATATTCCTATTGCAAAATGGCTACGTGAATTGTGCTAGGTGAATGTAATGTTATTCTGCTATAAGAATTCATAAAATGGACAGTTTCAGAAGAAACCATTAAGACCTCTATAAAATGCTACAGAGTAAAAAGGACATTCCTCCACATGACACTCTCTCACCGGACTTTAGGCATTTTCATTGGCCATCTCCCATACCTAGAATTCTCTCCCTCCTCATCTCTACCTCCTACCATCATCCTTCAAGTCTTAGATAAAGTCTCATCTTCTACAAAAAGTCTTTCCTTGTCCCTTTCTTTTTTGTGTGCAGGGCAATGAGGGTTAAGTGACTCGCCATGGGTTACACAGCTAGTAAGTGTCAAGTGTCTGAGGCCAGATTTAACTCAGGTCCTCCTGAATACAGGGCCGGTGCTTTATCCACTGTACCACCTAGCTGCACCCCCTGAGCCATTTTAATCTTAGTGCCTTGCCTCTGAGATTTTCTCCAACTATCCCATTTTTACACCCATGTTGTCTTTTCCCTTTAATCTGTGAGCTCCCTGAGAGCAAGAACTGTGGTTTTTTTCCCTTCTCGTATCTTTTTCACTTAGCAGACTGACTGGCACTTAATAAATGACTGTTGGTTAACTGAACTAGGAGACCAATTCATATAAACTACAAGAGACTTTAGAACTCTAATCAATAAAATAAGTCCAGAAGAAACAAGATGAAACACAATTTAAAATGTAATGAGAGACACATTTTAAACATGGCCAATAATGTAGGAATCTGTTTTGCCGGACAATTTACCCAATATTTCTTTAATACACTTAATTGGGGGGGGGGGGGGAACAGATTAATAAAAGAAAAAAAAATACATCCAGATAGTGCTCTGGAAGGGGAATTGAGAGGCATATAAAGGGAAATTTAAGTAATGTAAAAACAAAACATCAATAAAATTTAACAATATTTTAAAGAGCAATTTGCAACCAGAATAAAATTAATAACAGTCATAAAGCTCTTTATCAAGGGTTCTATTTCCACAGATTTACATGAAATTCCAAGACAAAGTTAGTTAAAATGTGTTCCATGTAGAAGCAGAGAAAAAGACAGGAATATCACCAAAAAAACCCAGAAATAATGAAATCAACATCCTTGAGAGTTTTTAGACTCTTAAGGATTTTTTTAAAAAACTAAACTTTCCCACACATAGTGAAACACTGAAGTGCTTCAAAGAATTCCTCCCAAAAAGCTAATAAAATAGTTTCAAGAAAACGTATATACATTTTTGAAATTTTAAATTTTATCTTTTACCAGGAAGCTAAAAGCTGATATTAAAAATCAGTTTAGTGGTAGCATATTAAATTGGTATGATAGCTATCACACATATATTGTTTTTAAAAATCAAATCTAACATCAAGATTTCACAGAAACAAACTTGGCTGCCTGAGAAGACTGCCAGAATATATACATGTAGTTACATGTATAAAAAAACCAATGGTTTCTGTCATTCAGAGGAATGCATCTATCAGTAATGCATATTTGTGACTGTAAAAAAGTGAAAAATACAAATTTAAATATATAGACTATTATATCTATACTTTCTACAAAACACTACTTTTTCTCTTTTGGAAATAAGCAATTTATTTTGATCCCTACGATTTTTTTACTTACCTCTGGAAGAAAATTGTGCTTTTTTATCACCTGATATAACATTTCATGAGTTTCGATAGCAGGTCTAATGTCTCCTTTTAAAACCTAGAAGTCATAAAATAAAAATTAATCTAATACACATTCTGTTACCTAAATCATCTGTGATCCACACAAATTAATTTGCTCAATTTTTAAAAACGTGAATAATGACTTTTCTTGCATGAAGCCTTTTTAGAAACAGCCCCTAAACCTATCTGCCCCTGTTTATCATATCCAGGCACTTGGTCCAGGCACAGGGGTTGTTGACCCTGTCAGAGAAGATAGCAGTCTACACCATTCATTCACTGATGATCTGTTCCAGTTTGGAAGATACCAGCGGAAATCAGCAACTAGCTAAAGGATGTATCCAACTACAAGTCTCATGGTCTAAAAGTAGTCAGGTTAGCTCAGCTGCTCTAAAGGATGATGACATTATTAACACCAAGGCCATGAGTACAATCCCTATGGGAGACAGTAGGTTGTAATGAAAAACAATACATCCATATGATTAAATACTGGATATGAGAGTCAGAAGGCCTGGGTTTAAAACACAGCTTTCCTACTGACTGAATTTGGGAAAGTCATTTAATCTCTTTAAATGAGGGTGTTAAAATAATTTCTAAAGGTCCCTTTCAGCTCTAAATTCTATGCTCACATAAAACCAAATCTGATCTTCTCTGAGTCTTTTCCTCCTTTCATCTTTCTTTCAATGGCACTAACATTCTAACTCATTCAAGTCCAAAAACTTTCTTCTTCTCTCCCAAATACAGTAAATACACTAAATACTGTCTATTCTTCTTTGAAACTCTCTTTAATATCTGCCCTCCATTTCTTCTTCCTTCTTATTGGTAGTAATTCCAGGCCAAGTCTTCAGCACTTGTCTCCTCAGTAGCCACGACTACTGAAGACCTGGCAAAGAAAGTTCCCGACAACAAAGTCCTTGGCATCATCAAATGGTTCAACATCAGAAACTAATATGATTTTTTGAAAGGGAAAGACTAGAAAGAACATGAATTACTCTCTGCCTTGCTGCTGCACCCTAAGAACAAATTAATAACCTTTCTACCCTTTGCAGTTGAAACTTCCTCTCTGGTTTCTCTACCTACTAGAATAACAGAACATGAGCTCCTTGAGAACAGGATCTTCCTACTTTTTCTAATTGCGTTCCCAAGGCTTATTAACACAGTACATTGCAGTAGCAAGTACTTACTAAATGCTTTTTTCGTTAATTCACTTATTCATCCATATATCCGAAGCATATTATCATCATCCACACCTAATGCAACATAGATGTATCTAGCACCTAGCTTTTGACCACAGTAATCTGTTGCTTCATTTATTACTGTTATTTTATTTTATTTATTTATATTATTTTATTACTGTTTACATTAGAAAATAAGAATGAAACCGTTTTCGGTGACTTTTGTTTTAGATTGTAAATTAATATGAATAGTATTTATTTCACTTTAATGATATGATTTCATGCTATTTTTAAACACTCAATAATTTCTCTTTACCTGCAGACCTGGAAAGAAAGCAAGCAAAGAATCCATCCAAGTTCGAGCATTTAGCATTGGTTTGTGGATGTGCACATCAAGCAGAAGAGGGGGCTGGCTAATGTACCTCATTATGGCATCATAGTGCTAAAAAACAAATTAATACACATTTCATGAAATCAGCGCAAGAGAAAGAAAAAACATTCAAATGAGCAATTCTAGACAAATCATTTAAGCTCACTGGACCTCAGCAGGTCACATTACAGAGAGGCACCAGGGAAAGATGAGCTTGAGTCAAAGCTCTTAGGTTTAAAACCTGCCTCCAAAGTTTGCTACTACATAATAACTGTGAGTGAGATTTTCCCCACCCCTTAAATATGAGCCTTAATTATATTAATGAGTATAATAGACTACAAATGGTGACTTACTCTAGATTAAGTGTTCTTTGATTTCTTAAGGTAATAATACTATAACACAGAGCATAGATATTATATAATTATTCTTTATGTAATCAAATATATTCCCTTAGTGGCTTAAGCCAATGCAGTAATGTGTTTTCAGGTATCAATAAACTATAAACTTGCTCTTGTTCTGGATAACTAAGTCCCTTTTGCTGTGTTCATTGTGGAAAATTGTGGTTAACGAAGGCCCTAAAGATAGTATCTTTTAAGCTGAAAGGACCAATCAGCATTAGAGATCATGACCAACCAGGACACCTTGTCACATATATGAACAGTTCTTAAGCTGATGTCCTAGATGGTCAACCAATCAGCTGAAAGGACATGACCTCTGGTGGGGTTTGGGGTTTTTTTTTGCTTTTTTTGTGAGGCAATTGGGGTTAAGTGACTTGCCCAAAGTCACACAGCTAGTTAAGTATCAAGTGTCTGAGGCAAGATTTGAACTCAGGTCTTCCTGACTCCAAGGCCAGTGCTCTATCCATTGTGCCACCTAGCTGCCCCAGGACATGACCTTTGTACTTAGAGCTGATGTTCTCCCTGTCCATTAATAGCTGTCCCAGAACTTCTACTGAATTCATAAACTGTACCATTTGACTCTGTTATGTAGATGAAATGGGAAGAGTTGTGTCTTAAAATAGGAAGGTACATAAGCATGTAAGCCTCATAGGGGTATAAAAGTCCGAGACAGGCACTGCATGGGGATCTTTCAGGCCCTACCCCTGACTGCCCAGCTTTACTGTGAGACAGGCCCTCTCTGACTGATTTTCTATGGCTTAGAGACTTGGCTGTTTGTTGTCTTCATCGGATTAGAAATTTTCACAACCTAACCTAGGGTAAATTCTCTTTGGACATCATTTTCATTATCTGTGAAATGAGGGAGTTGGACTAAGTCTGTAAGTTATATCCTATACCAAATTTATAACCGTCTAGACAGGGCAATGTTGGAATAGAAACCATGACTTTGTGTCCTAAATGAGAAAAAATGTATAAAATTGAGTCAACTTTAGTGCTGAAAGTTTAATTTAACCATTTTGATAGAAATCATTCCAAAATAAAGTATATCTTTCCAACCATCTTAAAGTGAATATACAAAACAAATTCTTGATGACTGAGGTTTCGATAATATAAATAAGAACCAAAAGAGGGCTGCCCTCAGGATCTAAAGAAATGCTTATATATTTGGGATCTGGGGTCTATGAATTTTTTTTAAAAAATCTGGATAACTGTATTTCAATATAATTGTTCTGCTTTGTAATCCTAAGTATTTTTACCTTAGTGTTTAACAAGATTCTGAGAAAAGGGTCTCTCAGTTTTAGCAAGCTAACACAAAAAGAAGTTACATTAAGAACTTCTGCTTTGGGGGCAGCTAGGTGGCACAGTAGATAGAGCACCAGCCCTGGATTCAGGAGGTCCAGAGTTCAAATCTGGCCTCAGACACTTGACACTTATTGGCTGTGTGACCCTGGGCAAGTAACTTAACCCCAACTGCCTCACCCAAAGAAAAAAAAAAAAAAACCCTCCTGCTTTTGATCAATTACTCTACTGGTCTCTATACCGCATACTTGTTTTAGTGTCTCTGGAGCTGGTCCTAGGCCTGCCTGCCCAGAGTCTGGGGTTCACTGCCCAGGTTAAAATTTCTACTTCCTCCAGCTCTTTCTGCAGGACCTGGTCCTCTTTTCCTCTCCTTCCAATTTTCTTTATTCTTCAGTCTCTTTTTCACTAAGGCTAAGAAAATGTTTTAGTGTCACTGAGCCCTCTTAATAAAAGAGTGTGATATGGTAAACAAAATGTTGGGCCAAGTCAGGAAAGTGGGAGAGGGAGGAAGGCCTGTCCTGCTTCTAACACTTCTTAATGTATGATCCTGAGCATATCAGCTAACATCCAAGTGCCATAGGCAATTACTTATATCTATCAAGTCATGGATAGACTAGAATCTAGGTTCCTTACATTGATACAGTGCCTCTGTAAATATAACTGTACTTCCTCCTAAAATCATGTCAGTTCCGTAAGTTTTGTTATTCATTAATATCATGATCACTTGGATTTTAAGGAAAACTGAGATTTTACAGAAAATATTTTTAGTTCAGGAAAATATATTTACTTGTTAAAAAAAAAAAAGATTAGCTACCTAGCTAGTTTGCTATTAGATACTCTGAAGAGACTCAAAATACTTTAAATCAACTTTACAAACTACTATAAAAGTGCACAATGAGCAAAATGGTTTTGAGAAATACTGTCAACCAGTGACAATGTTTGCCCCTCCATGGCAACATGAAACAAAATTAGCCCAAAGTTCCAAGGGCTAGATTTTAAAATAATGGTTAGGAGGAAAAGGTTAAAAAGTTAAGATGAACAGGGGCAGCTAGGTGGCACAGTGGATAAAGCATGGGCCCTGGATTCAGGAGGACCTGAGTTCAAATCCGGCCTCAGACACTTGACACTTACTAGCTGTGTGACCCTGGGCAACTCCATAACCCTCACTGCCCCACAAAAAATTAAATTAAATTAAATTAAAATGTAAAAAAATAAATAAATAAAAGAGTTTAAGGTGAAAAATGACATTCATCTCAATATATTCACTTCCTACAATCAAAGGGAGAGAAAAGTAGTCAGACTCAGATCTATTCATTTCCCCCCTTTATTAGCAATTCTGATAAAAGATCTAAAGTAAAAAAGAGACTAAAATTACTGGCTAAAATTAATTTTCTGGAATATGTGTTTCAATTATCTACAAAATCCCAGTTCTCATATCACCAAGCATAAGGGGAGTTACTTGTGTCAAACTTATGTGAACAAATCAATTATCTGGCAAAATTTCATGACTATATAAATAAAATTCTGTCAAAAACTGACAACTGATTTACTTTAAATTAAATCTAAAAATAACAAATATAAAAGGTGAAAAAACTTACTGTGTTAAATCTTTCCAGAAAACTGTCATCCCCAAGCAAGACATAGGCTTTTAATAAATATTCGTAGTATGAATCAATTCCCGCTCCAACTCCACTATCTACAAAAAATGAATGCAAATAGACCTATTCAAAACAATTGTCAAAAACTATGCAAAATGTAAATGATGTTACTTCAATACTTTATTTACATAGGATGAATGAGGATACTAGTATGTTAACAGAAAAGGGCACTATTATGCACATAAGTAAAAAAGAGCAGATATATCAGCAAAATAATGTTCTTAGAGGTAATTTGTGATTTGGGGGGGAGAAAACATTGTGATGAATGGATTCTCTGATAACATTTAAAAACTGAAAGATGAAAGACTTCTATTTTCTGAGAAATCATGATTAAGAAAAAAGGGCTAAATTCTAAGTGGGACATTAAACCAAACCACCACCAGAGGGTGCCGTTGTGCCTTTTTAAAAGTCATGCCTTTTTATGTGCCATACATGGCCTTGCTTCACTAGTCACCTCCTCATTCCTCTAAAACACATCCTGATCTTGTTCTTCAGTCTGTGTCTTTTTTGTTTACTGGGACTATCACTGTTACTAACTAATAAAACTTATTGATCACAAGTAGGATATACAAACAGATTCAAGCAGTGCTCTTTCTGCCTTTTCCCACCTTTCCTGTTTCCATAACTTGGTCAGAAACTTCCCCTTTCCTGTCCCAGGTGCCTTCCAGAACAAGGATGTTCTCCTCCCTGCCATGGGACCTGCCCGTTTGCTGGCCTTCCCCCTGCAGCCACTGCCCGGGGGCACTTCCCAAATAACCAGGCCAGGTGCAGAGCCAGCTTCCTTTGAGGTACATGTTTGAGGAAGTTCTTACCAGTCTTATCAACCTGATGCTTACAAGAGATGCAAACTCCCCTCACCAGCCCCTGCTTTTAACTTGATTAACTGTCCCTAGAGCACCACACATACAAGTCTTCTGCTGCAGCCCCACCAGCTTAGTCAGTTACCTAACGATGACCATCCCCATCTCTGACCTTTTGCATGAGCCATTAAGGAAGGCATATCCTTTCCCCTCAAGACCAAACTGCCTTTATGTCAAGTTTCAGCTCTGAAATATCCCAGCCTTCTCTAATAATGCCCTTCATCTGAATTCCAAGTAACATTACTGTTCATAACATTCATTTGATCGGCTTCTTGCTCCAATTAGATTTTAAGTCTCCTGAGAACAAGGACATATTGCATACTTTGTGTATCCTTAGCATCTGGCACACTAGGCCACAAAATACTGTGCAGATGTCACCAGTGAAAATAGCAATCAGTAAGCTCCAGCACTAAGCAGAATTGCTAAATTATCAAGAGTGTACTTTACTACATGAGGTGAACCGGGACATGGAGACCAGCTGGATAAAGCTCCAGTTGTTTTTGTGATTTTGCAAAGGCATTTTACACGGTTCTGGGGATGACCAGACAGTTGAAAAAACAGAATCACAGATAAAGGGCAAAGGGCTGCAAAGGAAAAGATTAATTCCATCATTTCCTAGAACATTCTGGGGAGATAATAAAGTTGTGACAAAAAACTGTATACCTTTGCGTACCCAGTCTCCAGTATGAATATTAATGGTTACTCCTACTAAATTACTGCTGCGCTGTCTTTTTTCCCAGAGAAAGTCAAGGGCTTTCCGTGCATATTCCTGAAAATAAAATAAATATATATTTGAAAACTATAATTTAGCAATCTAGAAACATAGTAATATTTTTCTTTAAAAGAATGAAAAGGGTATCTTTACTAAAGAACTCTCTTCAAAAGACATATTCATTACCCTAGCCAATTAAATGGGAATAAATAACAAAAATGCCATTTTTAGTGGCTACAGAGAGACGGCAATGGTTGACTTCTAAATTAACATGTAATCTTCAACAATTAACATTACTTATCTTCACACCCACATATAACAAAATAGGAACACGCTTGTTTTGTGTAAAGGTACATAGATTTATTATTATTTAATAATAGCTTTATGGGGCAGCTTGGTGGTATAGTTGATAAGAGTACTGGGCCTGAAGCTGAGAAAACTTTGCACAACCCTCCCTCATTTACATCCAATTCACTGCAAGTCATGACATCGCCTCCTGATGTCATGTTCCTCTTGAAGAACGAAGGACAAACAACCCTAACCCTAACCCTAGAAATGAAATAAAAACCAAGTCAGGTTGTCAGAGAGGTAACAAGAGTCTTTGAAATGTCAAATGTTAGGCTTTAACTCAATGGCAGATAATTTAGTCAACAGCAAATGAACAGATGAATGAATCATGACTCTAGATTTTTGTTGGAAATTTCCTTCTTGCTTTTACACACACTGGAAACTAAATAACTAATTGCATGTAACATTTTATACCTTTTCTCCAAAAGCTACTCTGACTTACTGAGCAAAGAACCTTGTAGCCCCGCCAGAGTACATTTCACAGTTAAATTACATTACTGAACTTTTAAAATGTCACCTTGCTTCTCACTTCCACTTGATAAAGTATGTGCTGCTTTAATTTCCTTGGTAGCATGAGTAATAGGCAAAATCCTAACAAAACATACAGCAACTCACATTTCTATAATGTTTTAAAGGTAAACAGTACAAGTATTCAGCCCATTTTGCACATGAGAAAACTGAGGCTTCGAAGATCAAAGTCATGGACCAGGAACCTGAATTTGAATCCAGATTTCCTGTCTCATTTGGAGCCCAGTACTGTTCCCACAGCACCTGTCTCTCTATATTTGAAGACTGGAGCTCTCCAGTTCACTGATGTACCTGCTTAAGGTACAATTAAAAAGGGGGTGACTGTAGCCACTATCAACTCTTTTGTAATGTTCAATCTTCTGGGTAACAAGGAACAAAGCTCTCAGAAGGGAAACAAATTCTCTTATTGAGACGGACAAACTAGGCTTTCAAACCAATGTTTAAAATGCAAGATTTCTGTTGTGCTTTGAAAATATCTGAGGAGGAATAAGGGATGTGGAAGCCAAGGGAATAAAGCACAAATGCTTTATACTTGACTTATGTAAAAATCCCCTGCTGTCAAGGAATTGTTAGCTGATAGTACTGACTATGTATCAAAGTTTAAAGATAAATCCTTAATTTAATACTACCTTCTTGACAAAGCACAAGGTTACTTTTAATACAGTTATATCCTACTGGTTGGCAATATTCATTTTTCCTTAGCATTTACATAAAAATTCCATTAATAAACAGATATAAAACTAAACACAGTAGGCCACTAAGAATCTTAAAGCTATCCAACAGAATAATGAAATAAAAACAATCAGGGCACCCAAGTGGCACAGTAGATACAGCACTGGTCCTGGAATCAGGAAGACCTGAGTTCAAATCCAGCCTCAGACACTTGACACTTGCTACCTGTGCGATCTTGGGCAAGTCACTCAACCAAAATTGCCTCAAAACATCTGGGGCCATCACCAGTCATTCTGATGTACATCTTACCACTGGACCTAGATGGCTCTGGAGGAGAGAGTGAGGCTGGTGACTTTGTACAACCCTCCCTTCATTTAAATCCAATTCACTGCAAGTCATGACATCACCTCCTGATGTGATGTTCCTCTTGGAAAATGAAGGACAAACAACCCTAACCCTAATCCTAGAAATGAAATAAAAACAAAGTTAGCTAAACCCAATACCCAAAAGATCAAAGATCATGAAAAACAAACCTCAAATATTGATGTTCCTGTAAATCGACTTAGAGCAGCAAACTCAAGGATCAAGGTACCTGCACATGCAGTGCAGGTATCTGTTTCTGTTCCTGTTCGAGCTTCTGGTTTTCTCATGCCAAATTTTAAGTTAATCTGATCAAAATGAGAAGAAAAGCATTTTAGCAATCAGGATAAACTCAACTCCTTGATAAATGACTACTCTATTTTTATAATGACTTTATTAAACTATGAAAATCAGATATGAAATAAGTAAGTATAAAATGAAATGTAATCCAAACACCCAAGACAACCCCATTGGATGATATACTTAAAATTTTCTGTCCCTGAGCATTTTGTGTTAATTCTTTCTTCAGCAAAATCAAAGTTCAACTAGATTATACATGTTATATAGAGAAAGTATCTTCTAGCACAGATACTAATGGGCGAATTGCTGAAATTATTCAATATAGGCCTAGGAACTGGATGAAACTAGGCCAGGTCTAAAAAAAGCTAGGTTTAAGAAATCATTTAATAAAAGCTAAAAAAAATCCTCTCCTTGGAACTAGTAGTACAGTCTTTTAGACAAAAGTGACCAAATAATCTTTTACTATGATAGTGATAAGTGGCAGGTTGAGATTTTAATATACTGATTTTTCCTAGTGTTGAAATGTTCAACTTTCCTGGCCTGCTGACAGATCGACATTATTTTATCATGTGACACAAATAAAAAGTATTTCCATTTACAACAGTGTCTCAAAAGGATAATACAAACATACCACACAAAAAACATTTAACTAACCAGAATCCAAATGACCAGAACTCTCAAATAAAACCAATTCCATTATTAGAAAGGCATACTATGTGAAAACAAGTTCAAATTATGGAACTAAAAAAAAATAATCAAACAACTTTGGGTAGAGAGGAGGATCCAAGGGAGCAATTCCAAATGCTATCCCTAGTCACCCCAAGGAGGCTGGCTTCCCCCTTGCTTTCAGATAAGAGCCAGGGAGGAGGGCGGTGGCTTAAGCAGCTATCTGCTTTACCCGCCAATTGGGATTTTCCCACAGTCCCCAACAAGAGGCATCTGGTACTACTCAAGTCTTCAGGCTAACAGCTTCCTTTACTCTCAATTCAGTAAAGCCCTCACAGCAAAAACCATGGCTTACCTTAAACATTTAGAATACTATCAATAAGAATGTATGACCCTCAAACAGTATTAAGACTTGCAATCACAACAGAAAGCCATTACAATCTTAATTATGATCACATTCAAGGCGCAAAATTCATTTGTACAATTTAGAAAAAAATGCAAGTTTAATTTTTTGAATAATCATTAGCTAACCAATAAATTTAATTAGCAGTAATACTAATTGCCCAAAACATTCCAATTAACTGAGTTGTTTGTTTTTTTACTACAATTAGTTATCTACTGGCTAGGAGGCACAAATAAAAGGCTAAGACACAGTCCTAGCCCTCAGGGAGTTTAAAAATCTAAGACAGACACACAGGGACAACTAATATTACAAGACAATAACCAACATTCCAAAAGCATTTTCTATTTTCTAAAGCTCAAAGGAGGAGGGAACACTCACTCTGGGATGGGGGAGTGAGACAGAGAGGTAAAAAGAACAACAGACAAGAGAAGCGGCTTGTATACAAAACTACAATATTAGTCATTACAATTCTTGATATAAAAACAAAATGCATTTGACTCCAGGAAGCACTGTGATTTTCACCTAAGAAAGCAGAAAGATTAAATGCCTGATTTGTTTGTGTGCTTCTGTCTTGCTGACTTTTGATCTAGACAGAGGTCAGTACCTATTCTCCTGACTAGGCCTCCAAGAATTGAGAATGGAGGAGATGCTGGTAGTAGCATCTATTTGTTCTTGTCAAAATTAGAATTAAGGGGGGCTTATTGCTCACCTTACTCAAAAGGCTCAAGCCAGAGTTGTAAGAGAATCACAAGGCGTCCGAGAATCAGAAGGGAATTAAAAGGACGTATACTTCTTTATGGAAATAGAAGAGTTTAAATGTAATCGGAATTCAAAAACTAGGCTCTATTTAGCTACATTCCAATTCTTTCATAACCTGTTAAGTCATAACTGAACTCCTGATATGTCCGCATTTTGCAAAGAAAAAAAAAAACCCCTACACTATTTGTGGCAGTGAAGTAAAGTCAGTAGCTAATTAGCTATGAGGGGCCCCCAGTCACAAAATCCATGCATGCCACCACTTATGAGCTCTCACTAAACTACGTTCCCACCCCACAGCAAAAAGGTGAGGCCAACCTCTACCATGCAAAAACATTCCCATATTATGATTTGTTACAAAGAAAAAACATGATTTGCAAATAATGTCAAAGAAATTCCCAAATGAGACTGATTAGACAACGTTCCACGTAGCAGAAGTTGTATTCAATGCATGTTGGAGTTCTTTCCTTTTTTTTCCTCAGCTCCTTTTTTGAAAATGAGTGCTTTCTGTATCTGCTCGACACTCCGAAGGCCACTAAGTCCAGAAAACATAACAACTTTCTTTACTTTCCTATTATTGTTGATGGTTTCTTCTGTTCTCAAATCTTTGCCTGCTTCTCATAAACTGGCAAAAGCTAAGAGATGCTAGACTCCTTACAATTCAGCAGCTTGTAGCTCCATTTGTAACAAAAACTAAAAACATTTAAAAGTAGATTTAATTAGTAAAGTTGTCAATACTGCAATAAATTACACTTAAACATATCAAATAGGACAAATTTCTCAGCAAACCAAGGACATATAAACATTTTTATGTTCCTAAAGTGTGATGCAGCAGCCCTCCACACCCCCAGCCCCTTCCCTCAGGTCTCAGAGATGAAGTTGTTCCTCCTCCTTGCTAAGCCTGACTCCTCCACCTGGGTCTTCGGTGCTACCCCTTCCATCTAACAAAGTGCATTGCTCCACTGACCATCCCATCCCTTAGATCATCTTCAGTTCCTTCTTCTCTACTGGCTCTTCCCCCACTTCCAATATTGAAATCTCCCAGTACTAAAAATAAACAAAAGAAAGCTACTTTCTTTTGATCCTGCAGCCCACACTTCTAGCGATCATTTGCTCTACTTCTCTTTATTGCTAAGCTTCTAGAAAGCAGCTGGCCACTTGCTCACTACCCATTCACTCCTTGGCCTCCACAAAGTGTCTTCTACCCTTACCATTACAATGAGACAGATCTCTGCAAGGTCTGCAATGACCTCCTACTTGTTAAATCTAATTCTTTCCTTCCCTTGACCTTTCTATAGAATTTACTACTGTTAACCAGCCCTTCCTTGTCTTCTTCACTCCTGGCTTTCCCCTCTCTTTGATAGACTCTAGTTTCCATCTCCCTGATCCTTAAGAATAAGCATTCCCCTCCCCTCAACTCCCGAGAAGGCTCTATCATAAGCTCTTTTCCCTTCTGTCTTTACTCCTTCTTCTTGGGCAGTCTTGCCGAGTATAATGGGCTTAATTATCATCTTTATGCAGATGATTCTTAAATATTTATTTCCATTCTTCACTTCATCTCCAATTGTATGGTAGACATTCTCCTCCACACCAATCATATGAAGCTCAAAATCAATAAGTGAATTAATTCTTTTCTAGCTATAATCTGACCCTTCTCCTATCTTCCCCATTTCTATTAATGGAACCACCATTCTTCCAGTCAACTAAGCTCTAAACCAGACGTTCTTAACCCTTTAGTATCATGGAGTCCTCTGGCAGTCAGTCCGGTGAAACTTATGGTCCACTTCTCAGAATGTTTGCTGAACGAAATGCTAAATTTCTATAGGAAGCTAGTAAAAGTGAGATATAATTGTTTTCCCATCCCCACCATATCAGGTTAAGAACCCTAAATTTTGGGAGTCATTCTTGACTTTTCTCTCTCTACTCATTTCCTACATTCAATCAATTGCCAAAGCTGTTGATTTTCACTCCAAAATCTCTCTCATGTGAGCCACCTCCTTTTCACCTACACTGCTACCACTTTCATTTAGGCCTATAGTGAAATACCTAAACTACTACAATAGCTTCCTATTTTTTTTTTCTGCCTCTAGTTTCTTCCCCACTTCAATCCTTTCTTCACTGCTAAGGTAATCTTCTTAATACACTGATCAAATCACATCAGTTTCCTGTTGTCAAAAACTCTCTCCTAGCCCCCCCCCACCTTTAATAAAATATAAATTCCTTCCTCTGGTACTCTAGGTCTTCAATAATTTGTCTCTACACCTGCACTGAAGCATATTTGAGAGGTTTTTGAATACCAAACTAAATCTTTTTTCTATAGGCCACTAAAGGCCACTATAAGAGCCACTGAAGATTTTTGAAGAGAGAAGTAACATGATGAAGTAATTTTTAGGAACCTTAATCTGGCATTGTTGGTATTTGGAATAAACCCAGGGAGATAATCAAGAATGCAGTCATGGGGCAGTTAGGTGGCGCAGTGGATAGAGCACCAGCCCTGGAGTCAGAAGGACCTGAGTTCAAATTTGACCTCAGACATTTAACACTTACTAGCTGTGTGACCCTGGGCAAGTCATTTAACCCCAACTGCCTCACCAAAAAAGAAAGAAAAAAGAATGTGGTCATAGATGAGACATTAAGTGGTAACTACCTAAGTTAGTTGTGAACACTGGGAAGGGATGTTTTATATAGCACTTTAAGATTTACAAAGCAGTTTACTTACATACATTATCTTACTTAAGTCATTAAACAACCCAGAGTGGGATTAGGTAGTCAGATATTATTAATCCCCATTTTACAGATTAGGAAAGTGATCTTTGAGAGACTAAGTGGCTTGCCCATAGTCACTTAGCTAGTAAGTGTCAGAGGCAGGACTTGAACCTGGGTCATCCTTACTAAAAATCCAGTACTCTACACACTACCCAAGAGAGGTAGATATTTGAGAGCCCCTAGGAAGTAAGACAAATAGGACTGGATTGATTAAATATGGGAAGGAGGGAGGGAAAGGAAAGGATGGAGTGAAAATGGCATTCAGGTTATAAGCCTAATTGCTGAAAAGGATGGTGGTGCCATTAACATAAAATTAAAGGGTGAGGAAGCAATCTCTTCCCTTCCATTGGCTACTTCCCTTTTGCCTCGAGCCACAAGGCCTTCAGTGATCCTACTGCCAAAGACTATATCCCTCTCAACTGTCACAATTCTGAGATGACTGATCTAGACTACAACAAGCCTCCACCCCCCTGATAACCCACTCTTCTCCTTCAGGTCCCTCCTCCATCTGTGCAGACTGAAGAGTCTTCCTCAAGGCTCAGTAAGTGACCGTATAATAAACACAGCCAAAAGCCCCTTCCTAACTTCTCTGTAGCAGTTGATGCTCCTAACTGCCCTCCCTCCCAGAAATCCTCTCTTCCCTCGCCACTCTAAGGGTTCTCTCCCTACTGTTCCGATGACTCGCCTTTCACATTTTTCCGGCATTTCTTCCAATTCCCCCAAAGTAAGAATGACCTCTTTCAATGTTCTGCCTTTCTACATTCTCTTCTTTTTTATGACATTTATGACTTCAATTATTACCTCAGTGCAGGTGCATCACATATGTCATTTCTTAGGCCTTCTCTCTACACTATCTTTCCTGGAAATTTCATCCACTCTAATGACTTCAGCTATCACCTCTAGGCAGATGATACCCAGACCTATACCTCCAACTGACTTCTTTGCTGAGCTCTGGTGTTACATCCTCTGTAACTGCCTGCTGGAAAATATTCTGGCCTGTGATATGATTTCACATGACAGGTTTAGATGAAATGAAGACCACTTACAAATAAACTGAGTGAAAAAATGTCATTATAATTTATAGTATTAACACTCACTCTGAACACCATTCCTACGTGAACTGGGAAGGACACAACCAAAAACATTCCCCATATAATGTAGCAAAACAAGTGTGTAATGACTACATTGCCTTTCAAAATAACTTACTCTTGGATAAGGAAGGCCACTAGTGGTATTGAAAGCAGGTAAAAGCTTGTAACCCAACTGCTTGGCCATCTGGAGAAGCTCATCATTGTACCACTGCATGTGTTCACCTTTCTCCTTCAGCATGATAGCCACTGAGTGTCCACCTAAGAGACCCCTAGAATTACATATGAGAAACATTACCCACATTTCATAAATATACCCTAGTCAGAAAACCAATGAGTGTCTCCATAAAGCTGGGGGTATTACAAAAGCTAATAAGAAAAACCAGTTACAGAACAGGGAAGGAAAGAATGAACTCTTCAGTTATTTAACTCACACTAGTCACTCAATCACTGCATGGCAAATCACTGAAGTTTCATATTCTATATAAGTCAGACCTGATAAGATCCATTTGTGAAGTGTTTTACAATTCTTACTTAAGTACTTTTCAAAAAGATAGAAAAACTAAGTAATCAGCAAACTTAATTTTGACATAGTATTCTTATCAATCCTATAGAGAATCATAAAAACAGTCAGTTAAAATTTTGCCATGAAACATAAATAAACTAATGAGCTATGTGAATTTTCTATAACTAGATCATTAAGAACTTTCATTGAGGGATGACTAGATTTCAGGTCTGAATCACTCTGGTAAAGGGATGTCGATTATGTTAACAGTAATCATCACAAAAAATTAAAAACAGATAGTGTTTTCTAGGTATATCCTAACATACCTACAAGGAAAACATTTTAAATACATAATGAGTACTTATTCTGTTTAGCTGAGATATGTACTTTTAAAATTTGTTTTTAAAGGTAGATTTTTCTACCAAGAGTTGCCTATAGCCAGAAATCTATATAAACTTAGGAACAAACTGGCCTTTTTTTTTTTTGTTATAAAATGAACATGGCATTTAAAGATAAAATATTTTCCCACTAAGTCATAGCTTAGTCACCCACTAATGATAGATGATTCACACTGATATTGTAGCCCTTAATACTGGAACATAGTGTTCCTGATAAGTTAGCTGGAAGTGACTGAAAAGAATAATGCTCAACTCAACCAACTGTCCTGTCCACACAATAAAGGTGTGAAAATGTTTTCTTATAAAATGTGGTGGTTGTCACAAATCAAAATCTTGTTGCTCTTTGTGATTGCTCCCATTTGAAATCAGACTGATGCCTTTGTGACTCCAAATAAAAAAAGTCCTATCATTTCAACCTAATCAAGTGCCTTATTTTCTAACCACAAAAAGTTGAAAACCACCAATTTAATGTCCCAAGTTTTGGGGGGATACAAATGTACAGCTTTAATATATAATAAGCATGCTTACCCAAGGACTCTGATGTTTGTTTCAAAAACTGATACAACGATGTCATTATCCAAATGAACATCTCTTACAACTTTTCTCACAGCCTCTTCAAATTCTTTAGTTTTATTTAATACCTAGGAAAATTAAAATGTCAACAGATCGCAGATTAACGCATTCAGAATCAGTTATTAAAAGCAGGAAACTTTAAAAATACAAAAAATACAAAAACCTGTATGCATGTGTGCAGTGTACTATACCAGATACTGAACATGTGCTGACATGCTCGGATTCCTCATAAGAACAAGAGGCAGCTGAGGCTGAGGTGGGATATTATCTGACCTAGTGATGATATATTATGATTTCTTTATACTTGGGTTCTCCAGGAACACTGAAATATCATTAGAACCTGAAATTTACAATTAACAACTCACCACTGAGTGACGGATTTTCAACACTCCACACCCAATTTTTCAACATTAAGTTTGCTCAATAAATAAATGCCTTATAAAAAACTAGTCATTTTCTCACTATCAGCAGAAAACACCTTCTTCAACCATTTTGTATTTTAAATCTTGGGTTGAGGAAACATTTCTGGATCCTAAATCCTGTACTGCTTGCTTGATAAGTCTGACTGTGCGATACAAGGTAAGGAATCCTGGTTGAGATGAGTTTGGTGTAAGCTTTGGAAATTATTCAAGAAGGGTTTCCTGACATTATATAAACAGCCTAGTTTTCTCCACTCTACTCATCTGCACATTTAGATATTTCGTCCTCATTTTCTTAAAAGTATCTTTTTCATTATTTTATTTTTTTGTTTTCTAAGTCAAGTCCTACCCCTTTAATTCCTAGCCAAGTCAATCTAGTATAACAGGAAAGAACACTGGTCTTTAAATTAGAGCACTTGGATTCCTAGCCCAAACTCTAACATTTACTGGCTGTGTGACCTTGACCAAGTCATCTCTCTTTAACCAGCTTGAGCCTCAGTTTCTTCATCTGTACTTTTACTGCTTACCTCACAGAGCCACTTGTGAGGAAAAGCACTTTGAAGCACTATAAAAATGTGGTGTGTGATTATGATTACTCTGATGTATCATTACAGAAATGGATGTCACCTTGTGCTTCAAAAGGTTAATGTAGAAAAGCACGTTCCAGCATAGAAGCAGCACATCCTACAAGTTGTAAAGGGCCCAGGCCCAGTTGAAAGCCTGTCATTTAAGGGCCTATCACCAAGGTTCATAAGTTAGCCACCAAATGAATGCTTTCACTCTCAGTAACACCTGAAGAAAATCTACTAGTGAAAAAAAGAGGCTGCAATTTATGCCAATGGAATACGTACACACACATAGCTTTGTAAAGCCTTGAAGTAGTTAGTTTACTTTTATGAAGACACTTTAGAATTTTAATTTTCCTAGGAAACACTATAAAAGAGAGTGGCATCTTACTCAATAATACGACAAGCAGAGTAAATCCAGAAAAAAAAAATGAGTCAAGCAAAGGAACTCAAATTAACCCCATTTTAAGACTTGTTAATACATTTGAGGGCTATCAGTCTTAAGCACAAGATCCTTTTGAACCCTGATGGAATAAAGGAGTGTCAAAATAGACATTAATTTTGGATTACATTAGTATAGAGCCTTAATGTTCTATTCTTTTTAGAACATTCATTTACCCAAAGCTATCTCCTCAGATTCTATCCTTTTCAGTCCGTGTTATCCTGTTTGTTTCCTGTGATATTTTTTCCATAGGGCCAACACTATGGAGAAAAAAAAGTGGCCTCTTCTGAAGTCCCTAACACTTCTAGTCAAAAGAGGCACCTAACTAGAAAGGAAATGGTTTTTTCATACATAACAAAGTCAGACAAGTTAATCTTTGTGAAAATATACAATATTGAGCCTAGACCATAATGAAAAGTTTTAAAATAAAAAAGGTCTTTTTTTAGAAAGTGTTTTCTTTCCAACCTCCCTTTTTCAGTTTATCTTCAGTCCTTCACACATGCTTCTCCCACTGCTAATTTCATAGTAACCTTATCTTACTGAGTTAAAAAATATACTAGCTTAATTCCCACTGAACTCTACCAGAATCAATCAGTTAAGAGAATGCACCACAGTACACAAACAAAACATCAACAGTACTACTTAATAAACAGTGAAATAACCAAAGTAAAAGTTATCAGGTTGTGTATAGCTTCAAGGATGATAAATCCTACCCAGATAAATATCTTCCAATACTTAATATAGGAGATTTTTTTAAAAAGATCCCAAATTAAAGTCAAAGTGAATTAGAAATATCAGTGCTTATACTCAATCAAAATGTTATAAAACCAAATATTCCTTTAAAATTAAACTGGTTTACTGAAAAATAAACCACCACCACATGGTTAAAAGAGAGGCTTCCAATCCATTTCAGAGTCTTCATTTTAAAACTATTTAAGGAAAAGAACATTCAAAAATGGAGTCAGGGTATTTAACAACCATAAAATGGTATGGTTTTTTTTTCCTTAGGATAAAAACAATAGAAGATTCAAACCATAATTTTTAAATGAATTTTTATAATGATTTGAAAGATGTCATATTGCTTGCTATCTTAGACTTTCCCCCTGACACTGCTTGAAAACAGGTTCTAAAACTGGAGTTATTTGCCTATTCTGATTCTCTGAAGGTCACAAAAGTTTAGAATTTAAGGGACCATTAGAGATCATTTAATCAAAACCCCTCATTTTACAGAGGAGGAAACTAAGTCCCAATGGTAAGATGACTAATGCAATGCCATACATAAATAAGAATTTGTTATAATTCTGGAATGCTTGCTACCAGTGAGAATCAAGAAATCTGATTATCCAGTTTCTAAAGAGGCTCATCAATTTTGTGAGAAAACTTTTTTTGGGGGGATGAAGGGTAGAGTGAGGGTTTTTAACAGAGAATACATGGTGCCTCAAGCTAGTATTCCTGATAGCATATCAGGACATGAAGTTATGTCTAGAGGGCAGTGCAAGACAGGCAAATACAGTAGAAATGAGAATTTCACCAATAATCAGAGGAAAGATACACATGAGACCTACTTTCTGGCCATAAATTACCCTTTGTTGCTGACCCTACTCACCACAGTCTTATCAATTTTTATCCTATCCCAAGGGAGAATCTGTTCTTCCCAAGGTGACAATTCATCTTTTCAGATACTCTTTGTAAAATTTACTCTCCTCTACCATGCAGGAATCCCCAAAGACTACTGAAACAAACAGGGAAGAGGAATTAACACCCCTGTTTACAGATTTTAGAAAACTTTTCAAATAAATTAAGCATCTAAAGACCTAACAAAGTCCTAAAATTAGGCTCAGGAGAAGAAAGTAGAAATTTAATAAGTTAAAGAAGCCCAATAGCATTACTGTCAACAGTCATCAGAATGGTTTTTAAAAATCACTATATGGAACATGATCTCAAAAGAAAAAAATCTTATCAGATTTAAACCGATTAAGCTTGAAATGAAATTTAATAATGCACATCTTAAGTTTTTCCCATTTTTATACAGGGCATGAAGTAAGAAAAGTTAATCCAACTATAACATTTGGTAATTCTGGCATGTGAAAATTAATCTTACTCCTTCCAGTCACAAATACCTTTTCACCAAAACTTAAAACAATTTTCATCTTAGACTTTCTTGTAGGAAGGGAAAGTATGTCAATAGAGTAAGAGGGGAAATAAACTTCTTGGAAAATATGTTCAGAGACAATTTGGGAAATTTTCATTTTTAAAAAACATTTTAAGGAAAGAATAAAATCCAAAGAAATACTAGAGATAAAAAGGGAGAATTTTCAATATTACTCCATAAGTACATAACATAACTTAAAAATTCTATCATTTGCTCTAGCTTAAGAAAGCTAAAAGCTTTTAAATTTTATATCTAATCGCTAATAAACAAAGCTATACCATGTTGTTAATAAACAACAAAAAGTAAGAATTTGGTGGACAGAAAGCCAGTCTTAAACCCAGGTCTTTGTAATTCCACATTTTACTTCTGGTTCATCTGATACTAGAAAAATCACTTAATTTTGCCTAAAGACTAAAAAAATAAACAGACGGAGTCTCTTCACTGAGAAGTTCCCTATACCAGTGAAAATTACAGAACCAGGGGACAGCTAGGTGGCTCAGTGGATAAAGCACTGGCCCTGGATTCAGGAGGACCCAAGTTCAAATTCAGCCTCAGACACTTGACACTAGCTATGTGACCCTGGGCAAGTCACTTAACCCTCATAGCCCCACCCCACCCAAACCCCCCCACCCCCCAAAAAAAAGAAAAAAAGAAAAAGAAAAAGAAATTATAGAACCAGTCTGAAAGAAAAAAAAATTATCTTTGAGGATGTTTGCTTTAGTGGGGAGAAGGAGTTACTGCATAAATATATTACTTAAGAAACATAATTTTATCATTTTTCAATATCACTGGGAAGAGTGACTTTTGGGTAGAAGCATCTAAAACATAAAGCAAAAATAATTTTCTTCCAGGAAGAACAAAAATCTGTTTCCTGAATATGATAACACCATACAATTTAAATTAAATCATACACAAAAATAGCTGAATATTTCTACAATATTCTGAATAATTTTAGGGACCGTATAGACGATTAAACTGTATCTTACCCAATAAAGGGGACACTAAAATAAAAGATTTATTTAGAAACAAAGGTCCAAGAGACTAAGTATGGAACTTCAATCCTGAGTATCACTATTTCCTGATTACTTTATCATGTCTATCTTTATAATACTATAGTATGCATATATATGAAATTTATAAAATGAAAAAAATCCAGGAAGGATCAAACCTACCACAAGAGTGTCCAAAGTATCAATCAGTGTCAGGGAAAATCTAAGAAACAAGTATAACCAGATATAGAAAATTAGAATCCTGAATGTCTTATCCATATACAGTAGATTCTCTGTTATCTGGCATCTCACCAGCACTCTCTCATTCTGAAGTCACCTATCATACAATAACTGATGTTCAAAAAGTTGAGTCCAAATCAGTGTAAGACCATAAAATGCTTTGAGAAAGATTCAATTGTCAGTGAAATTTAAGTGTAAAATTATCCAGTCATATTCTTATTCTATTAATATTGGTCATCCGTGTGGGTGGGTATAAAATAGCCACCAGAATATCTGATTAATTAGAACAGCCCATTTGTGACTCAATCAATAGTTTATTATATTTCATTTTGAGAATTTGGATTCCTATCATTTAACCAACTGCATTTGACCTATTTCAAATAGAAAATTTTTTCCTGAGTACTTTGTCCTCTATAAGGACAATTCAATTTCTGATAAACACATCTAATTGCTCCTAGTATAGACCAAAACAAAATAAAAGACAAGTACAAATATATGTCTACTTAACAAAAATCAAAGAACTCAGATTATGTCAACATTTAAGAAACAATTACAAAAGAATCTGCTATTCATTTATCACAGTATAAGATATATTATAGAAAAGTAAGCCCCGGGTGATATTTTAAAATGTTAAATTAGTACACCTATTTCTAGAGACTCTGGCTTTATATACATATTAAGTTTATTCATTCTGAAAGACTTTGGAACTCATTTTATTCTCCCCAGTTTGATTCTTTCTACTGGGAAAGGTAATTTAAAGCAGCAACCAATTGCACTTATCACAGTGTGCGTGTGTCTTTCAAGGGCTTATTTGCCAGAGAACCCTTAAAAAGATAAGGAGAACTATCATTTCACTTTTGGAAAGCAAATGATTCAAATATAATAGCATCAATGATACTTTATGATAACAATTTTAGCTTATGACAGGCTAAGAATGCAATAATTTGATTTATTAAAGCAGTCATTTAGTAAAATGCTCACGCTGTTTTCCATCAAGAATAACAATATTTGACTTTGAAACTGGTTCTAATCCATCCCCTGGTTACAGACATACTACTTCCAAAGGCTGCTATTCTAACTATACATTAGCTAAGAAATCTAATTAATAGTTATCTCAATACATTAGAAGGACAAAGTATAAACACAAATGAAGCATGAATGTTTTCTCTAGAACATTGCAAGACATAAAAAATATCACATTCACAAAATCATTTAAGGATATTTTTTAGCATATCTTGTACTACCCAAAAGTACTGACCTCTACCTTTCCAATAGTCACAAGATTTAATCTTTCAAAATTTACCATTCATGGGCTTCTATTCACATTTTTTAGGATGCCAGAAGTTGTCCTGAAAAATCAATCATTTTGCAAAGCTCCTGCAAATGGTCTAAGCCTTGGGGTACAAATAAAACTTCTCTGAACACTCACTTTCCTAATGCATCATCAACATCACCCCGACTTGGCTCCTGGCCTCTGACACGACCCCGGCAGGTTAAGGGCATGAGTTCATCAGCTGGGTAAGCATGTTCCTGTAAGAAAAATCCAATGAGTTACTTAGAAAACCAAGGCAAAGCACACACCATATAATGATCGATTGCAATCTATACAATGTTTCAGTTCCCTTAAACTGGCAACAAACGGAGCTACCATTCCTACGATGTAAGCAATCTGAGTTGGGATCATGGGTAACAAATATGGCCACCACCACCACCCCACCCCACCCCTGCCAGCCATCCTGCCGTCTCCACTGCTGAATCTCAAACTCCTCTCCAACTCCAGCAGCTCATTCACACCAAATCACCAGAAAAATGTCCCCAGTCCCTAAGTGGAGTTCATTTTCTCACCTCTGAACTCTCCCTCAGAGCCAAATTATCTTGATCAAAGAGTGAATTTAACTCCATAACTTCTAAATCAGGGCAAGTAAATCCAACCACTCCCTATATCTAACTGGTTTCTAAGACCATCAGACCATGTCATGCTTAAGTTCCTGCTTCAGCTTATCCTTCTCCTGGCACCTTGCTTCCCCATCCCCCCAATGTCTACCTCTTGCTCTGGGGCAGCGAGGTGACACAGTGGATAGAGAAGTGACCATGACATTGGGAGGAGGTTGAATTCAGGTCTCACCTTAGACACTCACTTAGTAGCTGTGTGACCCTGAGCAAGTCACTTAGCCCCAATGGCCTTAAATATCTGGAGCCATCTTCAGTCATCCTGATCTGTATCTTGCCACTGAACCCAAATGGCTCTGGAAGAGTGAGGCTGGTGACTTTGCACAGCCCCCCTCACTTAAATCCAATTCACTACAAGTCATGACTTCATCTTGATGTCATTGTCCTATTCAAGAACGAAGGACAAACAACAATGACACCCTCTTGCTCTGAGTTCAGAAATCAATCAAATCAACATTACCATTACCCCTAGAAAGGTTCATCAATTAACTGTTCTATAATTGATTCACCATCCTTCTAACTCCCCAGACATTCCTGGACTTCTAGAAATGTGTGAGTTCCCCCATTAGAATGCAAACTCCCAGACTGCCTCATTTTTGTATGTATATTGCCATTACTTAGCACAGGGCACAGCCCATAAATGTTTTTCTAGTCATTCATCAAATATCTCTTTCCCCCTGAAAGAGGCCTCCAATTTCAGCTTTCAAGGAGAAAAAAAAAAAAAAGAACACTCCATTAGCAACTTCTCATGACACATCTATTTCTTTTTTTCTCTTCCTCTACTGTGACTACAGGAGCCCCAGATCTAGTTTATGACAACAGCTGAGAAGCCCAAGGAGTCCCCATACATAGGGTCCCACAGATTCCAAATGGCGATGTCTTCCGCGTTATATATTACTTGTATGCGATCAGGACAAATGAAGTGGATTTAAGGAGTTTGGGGTACAATCATGACAAAAAGGTTGGGTATCTCCACAAAGGAGCCTGGAAGATGTGGCAGCCTGTATGTGTTGAGCCTAGGGATGCTTTTTAGCTCTTGACTTAAAGGACAGAACATAATATTCCTAGTACAGAACCGTATCACAAAAATACAATCAATACTGGACAGTACAAACATTAAAAAACGATTTTTTTTTGCAGATGTTGACAAATACACATATTAGAATTCTGCAAATTCATGTTAAAATTCTAGGACAATAACATGGCACACATTTTATACTTTCACTTCAGACAAAAGTTATAAAGATAAAAGTCTGTGGACTTTAAATCTTGGGAAAGGATCTTAGAACTGAGTCTAACCTCTTTCCTCATTTAAAGATGAAGAAACTAAGGCTCTGTAAGGTCACAGGCTCGTAGCCTGATAGCTAGAAGGGAATTCTTAAGTTACCTTGCTGAAACCTTTTATTTTACAAAGTACACAAAAAGGTGCAGTGATCCATCCACATTGCAAGGTGGAGACTTGGGATGCTAACTCAAATTTTCTGACTCCCAACCCACATTCTTCCATTGCACCCTGCAATAACTTGCCATAGGTTGGGCATTAAACAGCCAACCTAAAGAAACAAAATTCTCTAGTCTCTTATTTTCTAGACGAGTTGCACGCCATACAAGGTAAGGCTCTAGAGTAGTCTTCATGAAGAAATAAACACATACAACCAGAATTATGATTAAAGAGCAGCCCCTACTCTGAAAACATTCAAATATCTAAAACACACTATCTACAGCAAAGACACTAACAACGGC
The DNA here is from genome assembly GCF_019393635.1 of Dromiciops gliroides. Lineage (NCBI taxonomy): Eukaryota > Metazoa > Chordata > Mammalia > Microbiotheria > Microbiotheriidae > Dromiciops > Dromiciops gliroides. The sequence goes on from NC_057864.1 coordinate 78,295,651, forward strand.
CAACAGCTGACTGGGGTTGGGGTCCCTGTCTTATAGATCTAGAAGCCTTTCTCTAACAGGAAAACCTACCTGACAATCCCAGAGTCAGAACGCAAACAGGAGAAATAATGAAGAGTTCTTCGCACTTCTTCATAGAAACTGAAGCATTAAGGAATAAAGGGTGATGAGAAAAGGGACTTGAGTCCTGGCTTTGGGACTTACAAGAGCTCATGTGACTCATTAAGCAACACAACTCACTGCTACCTTCTGGGGCTTTACTTTTCTCTTCTTGGAATGAGGGCATTGGGACTAGACTAAAATCCCTTCCACCTCTAAATCCTTTGTGTATTAAAAACAGTAACCTCTTAATATAGCAAAATCTTATCTGACCAAAACCCAACTGCTTGGTAATTTCATTTGGCACTGAGTTGTGACTCCTTAGATAAAATGACAGTTCCTGCTACCAAGGAATCTTCTTTCCTTGGCAAACTAAAAAAAGAGTAAAGATAAGCTAAGTAAAATACTAAGTAAGTTCTGATAGGAGCAAAGATGAGACCCAAACAAAGTGGTGGAAGAATATTTGAAGAAGAAAAGGATACTCCTAATTGAGACAGTTGGGAATCAGGTATAGTTACTCTGTGAGGCACTTAACCCCAGCCTTGAAGAAAGACACCAATTATAAAAGTTAGAGGTGAGGAGAGAGCATACTCCAGGTCCTAGGCAGCCTGTATGAACTCAGAGATGAAAAACCACTTGTTGGTTGGCATGGGGTTTGATAGCTAATAGATTCATTTGACTAAAATACATAGGGTGAAAGGAAGTAATATGAAATAAAGCTGGAAAAGCAGCTTTGAGCCAGGCTTTAAATGCAAGGTGAAGGCGAATGTTATCTTAGTCATAAGAACCTGTGAAGGTTTGGGAGCAAGAGCATATTTTAGACAGACCTGGGAAGTTTATATTCACAGCAGTATGAAGGACTCATTGAAAAGGGGATAGAAGGGACAGACTAGAAGTAGGGAGATCATTTGGGAAGCTTTTACAACACTACAGAAATGAAGTGATAAGGATGGTGACTATGAGGGAATAGAAGTGGAGAGATGTGAGGCATTTTATGGAGGTTTGAGTTTTAGTTTGAGACAAACTGAACTTGATGGTAGAGCTCTCTATGCAGGTAGTTGCAAGATATGGTGCAAGATACGGTACAAGAACTTAGGAGAGTTGAAGGATAGACAAAGATTTGGGGTTTATCTGTTAAGAAATTACAGTTGACATCATGAGTACATATGAGTTCACCAAGATAGTGCTTTTATAGAGAGAGGTTAAGCAAACAGTGACCCAGGAGAGAGCTTGGGGAACATAAGGAATGGAAAAAAGATGATGAACAGTAAAAGAGCCTGAAAACCAACAATAAAACAGGCAGAAGAAAACCAAGTTAGGACAGTGTCATACATGCCTTGTAGGGAGACTATCCAAAAGGAGATCAACAGTGTTCAAAGCTATATAAAGGATGACATCATGGGGACTAACAAAAAGCCACTAGATTTAAAAATGGAATTCACTGGTGACCTTTGAGTAAAGAATTTCATTAGAGCAGTAGGTTGAAATTCAGGCAGGAAGAATTTGAGGAGTAATAGTGGTCACATCTATTCAAATTCATACCATTCAATGTTATAATTATGTAAAATATGATCATTGGCTCCCGCTCAATAGAATATGTAGTGCACATCTGAATAATAAAATTCCTTATTTGAACCAATCCAGATCTAGCTGGAGGGGCAGCAAATGTATACTACTCTTTCCAGGAATTTAACAATGAAAGGGGATGGTAGGATCAAATTAATTTATTTTTAAGGATGAGAGACCTGAGTAGATTTGTAGGCAATGGGAAAGAAGCCACTATGTAGAGGTGGGCTGAAGAGAATGGTCAATAGAGCTCCTGACAGCAATTGGAGAGTAAGATAGGAAGGACATGAGCAGAAGGGTAAGACTTGACAAGAAAGGCCTCCTCACTCTCTGAGATTTGAGGGAAGAAAAAACAGTGAAAGATAGAACCAAAAAGAAGAGACCTATGGGAACTTACAAATGGTTATCTCCAAATTCTCCATAAAGTAGGAGTTACGGTCATATGCTGATGAAGGGTGGAGGTAGAGGCAAAGTTAAGGCCTGGAAAGCTAGAAAATGAAGAGAAGAAAAAGGACCAGCATAGTCACTTGTGGTTGAGGGAAGAATATCATACATAGCTCATCACAGACAAATAAAAGGCCTGTCCTACATAGGTAATGTTGGATAACATGACTCCATAAACAGTTTCAATGACTTCCTCCAACAGTGTTCAGCTGCAGGAACAGCACAAGAGAAAGGGTCCAACACCTAACTAGTCACTGAATTTAAGACCATGAAAGAAAGGAAAGCCAGAACAAGAAAGCTAGACTAAGAGGAAATCAAGGATCTAAAGGGCATAAAGTCAGAGGAAAAAAGAAGAGGTTTAGGAGGAGTGGTACAGTGGGCAGAAAGACAGGAGCTGGGATCAAAGAGGATCACAGAATTCACTATCTTGGAGGTGAAATAGTTTGGTTAGGGTTTGGTCTAAGGTCAAGATTTTAAAGGGTCCTAAATAATGAAGTCGCCAAGGACATGAGTGGAGGCTGGCTGCCATAGAGAAGACTGTGTGCTAGATGCTGAACTCACTAGGGAAGGAAGGAAAAAGAATGTGAAAATCAAAATAGGACAAGAAGCAGGATTTGGGCAGGGTGATAAAACAGATCAAGTTAACTTGAAAGAGTGGCTCCTGGATGAAGGTGACAGCAGGAGGTCCAAAAGCAGCAGGAAGATTGTGTCAGCACCTCCTCCTAGCCCAGAGTGTTGAGAGACAGGAGGAGCCAGCCAGCACAGACAAGGGTGCTGTCTTCAAGGGGATGATGCTCAATAACAGAATTAAGACACCTCAGCTATAAGACACTGGACTTGTTAGTCATCTAGTCACATGCCTGTTTCATGCAGGAAAAAAATATAATACATTTTAGAAAGATTTTCATCCCCAAATTTTTTTTAAAGCTTCCTTGTTTAAAAGGAAAACTGCTTACCTGCCACTCCTTCCCTCCAGTACCCTCTCACTTAAGTTTTACTACATAACAAGTTATCACTACATGCAGCTGCTAAATTATAAATGTGTAACCATGACTACATGGCTCAGTCAACAAACATTTACCAAGCGTCCCCAGTATGAAGCCTTATCTGGGTAGGTACTGAGTGAGGGAGCCACAAAGTTTAGAGTAAGAGAGTTCCCTGCCCTAAGTTCAGTTAGAACCCACGCACCTTGATCAACTTGCATGTCTTTTACTTCTTACTTCCCAAAAATCTATTAAACCTTAAAACTCATACCTTTTACATAGTAAGCATTATTTTTCATTCCTTTACCTTCTCAAATTTTAAGCACCTAATATAACAATCAAAAGCAAAGAATGCCAAGAAGTCAACTTTTCTCAAAGTTGCATTTTGAAAGCTACACAAATCTTCCCAAAAAGTAGATGAAAATCCAAATCCACAATCCAATTCCACAAACATTTGCTAAGCAACACTATACGCTGGCAGACATTGGGTTAGATCTGAGGATACAAAGAAAAAAAGATGAAACAGTTCCTGCCCTCAAGGGGCTAACATAGTGAGAGAGGAGGGATACCAAATGTAAAGCAAAGATAAGCAAATTCAAAAGAAAAAGAATGAATAAAAGGAACACTGTTTATTAAGATATACCCAGGAAATCCAGGGTTTTTAAGAGGTTAAGCCTCAGAAAACAGCAATGATACTGTCACAGGAGTATACTACAGAGATTCTGCAAAGGAGGAGTTAAAAAAGAAATACAGGGAAAAGATCAAAAGCCAGGAACTGAGATATTATACTGCAGCTATGAGGGATGCCAACTACCTGAAGTTTTGCTGGAAATTTCTCTGACAAAAGCAGAGCAACTGGATGATTCATAATTTGCCTTAACAATTTCAAAGAATCATAGAATTTCAAAGTGGGATGGGACCCTAAAGGCCAAATGGCACAACCTATATGTGGACTACAATGGAATCCTTTCTGCAACATACGAGACAAGTAGCCATCCAACCCCCACCTAAAGATTCCCAGCAAAGGGGAATCTACCACTTCCCAAGGTAGCTCAAATATTAGGCAGTTCCTCCTCACATTAGGCCCAAAGTCCCCTCTTTCTGTAGCTTTAACCCTCGTCAATTTTACTTGTAAATAATTTCTTACAATCCAATCTACTACTAAAACAGAAAAAAGTAAGAAACAAAAAAGTAAATATCAAATTCAAACCCTAAGATTACCCAGGTAAGAAAAAGCATCAACGAGTTCAAACTATCACAACAAAGTAGCTAACTTCTGAATTTGCTATTAAAGAAATATTCTTTTCTTCTTGTCATGATCAGAGATAAAAGCATAATCTTTTCTTCAAGTTAACTATACAAAGAAGCCTGACTTGTTTTAATTCTACTGCATACGTGGCAAGTAAACATCCTTATTAGGTTGCTAAACATTCAGACTATTTTTGAAGCAATACTTCCTCCTAACCAAAGTATTCCTAAGTCTGGAAAAAAGAAAAAGGTTATTTAATTTCATCATGATGCAATGTGGATAAAATACATTACTTTTCGGTCAGAAATAAAACAGCTGATTGAAGAGTTCTGTACAAAATTAGACAGCACACATGCCTGATTGGAAGTAATAAATATAGTAGTCCCCACATTCGTTTCTAAATCTACTTGGGGAAGGACTAGGGATGGGACAGGATAAGAAGGTAAACAGCTCTGCTCTGCACCACTGAAACCAGAGTAGGACCAATATTCAGGTTAGGGTTTTTTGGTAGTCTGCACCAAAAGCAACTGAAAGTCTAAGAATTTATTCAATAATAAAGGTAGCAAATAAAAAAGGGAGTTATCAAAAAATGTAAAGCCAATTTAACTTTTACTAACATATTTTGAAATGTTTATATTATGCTAATGTTCCTCCCTGCTCACAAGATCTTAAGGCATTTTAATAGCAAAATTCAATTACAATTTTACAATAACTGCTACTAGGGGCAGCTGGGCTGTGAAATGGATAAAGTACTGGACCTGGAGTCTAGAAGACCTAAAATTCAAATCCAGCCTCAGACATTTATTAATTGTGTGACTGAGGGCAAGTCACTTGACTCAGTTTCCTCATCTGTAAAATGAGATAGAGAAGGAAATGGCAAACCACTCCAGTATATTTGCCCAAAAAACCCCAAAGGGGGCGGGGGGGGGGGGGGTCACAAAAAGTCAGACATGACTAAAATGACTGAACAACAATAGCAATTGGCTATTAACATTTAAGTATAAACATTCAAAACTGTGATACTATATAAGGCCTTCTAAAATAAAATGAGACAATTCATTTAATAATAATAAGATACTTTCTGGTATCAGCTCACCCTTCTTGCTACTACTGATTGAATTTCAAATTTATCTTCTCCCTTTTTACTGCTAGAATTACTATATTACCCTTTTTTTCACCATCCATATTCATTACACAAGCTACATATTACCAGGTGTTCAACACATCAATTTACATATATTAGATACTCTTCCTACATATGACAGGTATCATTCCTTTGAGAGTTATACAGCATGTCATAGTATGTTTCAGCAGTGAGTAGAAACATTTAAATAGAAGGGCAACCAATACCTTCAAATTCTTAAAATTAAATATTTTAGTATAATTTAAAGGAGCTTACTCCAAATGTTTTTAGATATTTCAATGAATCTTAGTATCTCTGAAATGTGTAGATGGTGAGGGGGAAAAAAACCACCTTTTTTCTCACAGTATAAAATAGTTCCCATCACTTCAGCATTCATTTTCTAAATTAAAGGATTAAAGACCAAGTTTTCATAACAATACTGTGGCAAAATTTATCATGGGGTGCTTTCTGCTGAACAGGTGCAAAAGGTAAAAAAATGAAACCGTAATATGCTAAACCAAGAACATAAACCACAGTTTATAAAAACACAAAGCCACTCCAAAAATCATTACTATAAAGATAATTTATATATTAATTAAGTGTATTAAGCTTCTATTCTGACAGAATAGAACTTAAGTTTCTAAGTATAAGACTACCACAAGATGATATTATTTCTCCTGGCAAACACTCCTCTTTTAAATATCTAAACACCCACCCCCTCACCAAAAAAAAAAAAAAAAGGGGGGAAGTCTCAAAAGTCTTATATACTTTTTAAAAGGTTACTTAGATTTTAAGTATGGTAAAAATTCGGTCTACAACAAGAAACAAATGTACTAAAGTTTAACACTTTATACAACAATACACAATGTGTTTCAAATCTAATGAATAAAAAAATTTTAATGGGTTACAGTAGCCCAAAAGATAAACCACGAACTATAGCTGACAGAATTTAAAGTCTAGGAAAAGAAATCAGTAACTACCATAAAAAGATTTTGTTTCCATCATACCTATAATCCAAGTTATTTAAGAACTATATGAGGACTTTACAAAGAAACTATATATACTGAAACTTCCAAATTCCATTTTAATGTTGTAGGTCAGAATATAAGAAAAACTACTTTAAAATGATGCTGCTAGAGAACAATTATCAACACATGTTATAATCAAGTTTTTACATTCGATAGATGGAGGGGTTTCTGAGAACACGATCAGACCCGAGTCCTTCCAAATATCTATTAGAAACTGTCCATTTTTATGGTTATGCTAAGTTGAAATCTAGTGTAATATGTAAGGTAGAGAATTTTAAAACAGTACAAGAGAATGCAAGAGAACACTGTATAATTTTAGGTGGTTTGCTGGCCAAGACTGGGGTACTTTTTATTACTAGCTATGAAAAAAAAGTTAACCAAATAGTCATTTTATAACAAATAACTATAATTATCATGATATTCAACATGTTAATCATTAGAACTATGAGCTTCTAAATCAATTAGGATAGGTCACAACAAATGAAAAATTTAATTTATAAATCTTTTATCTGAGCCTTAGAATAGCCCTGTAAAACAGATGCTATTATTATGCTCATTTAAAGATGAGGAAACAGAACCTGAGAAAGACTGTGCCATGCCTAGGGGTACCAGCTAATAAGTGTAAGAGAGAGGATCTGAATCCAACTTTCCTGACTAGGAGGCTATGAATAGAACCCAGGCTGCAAAAACAGGAAGGTTGAGGTTCAAATCTCACCTCAGATTAGTTATATGACCCCAGGATAAGTCATTAACTCTTCAGTACTCCAGGCTATTAGGAATATATAAACTGCAAGAGTTGGCAATCTGCAAAGGCAAAAACAACTTCCTCAGCCAGCTCCCTACTCCAGTAAAATCACATATCCTGGCATCCTTTCCTCTTCATCCCTTTCCTCATCGCCTCAGATCTTTTAAACAGAATAATAGTTGCTTATTTAAATATTTCCAGTAAAAATTTTAAATATGATGGAAATTCTTTCTACACAGTAAAAGTAGACCAATTAGGTATTTGATAGTATAACTGTAGCATTACCACAACTTCAATCTTGAAATATACAGTGAAGATTATTAAATATCTGCAGTGGATTTAAAAGACAAAGATCTAAGTGGACTGATGCTGAGTGAAGTGAGCAGAACCAGGAGAACACTGTACAAAGTAACAGCAAGTTGTGCCATGTTCAACTGTGATAGACTTAGCTCTTCTCAGCAATATAAAGATCCAAAGATAATTGCAAAGGACTCATGAAGGAAAATACTCTCCACATCCAGAAAAAAATAAATGGGGGGGGGGGCAGCAGCCAGGTGGCTCAGTAGATAAAGCACTGGCCCTGGATTGAGGAGGACCTGAGTTCAAATCCAGCCTCAGACACTTGACACTTACTAGCTGTGTGACCCTGGGCAAGTCACTTAACCCTCACTGCCCCGCCCAAAAAAAAAAAGAACTATAGAATCCGAATGCAGATTGAACCATACTATTTCTATTTTTTTGTTTGGGGTTTTTTTTCTTTTTTGATGGTTTCCCCTTTTGATCTGATTCTTCATTCACAACATGACTACACTGAAATATGTTTAATGTGATTATACATACATAACCTATGTCAGACTGCTTTCTGTCTTGGGGAGGGGGAAGAGAAAGGAGGGAGAAAATTTGGAACTCAAAATCTCATAAAAACAAATGTTGAAAACTATCTTTACATGTAACTAGAAAAAAAATACTATTAATATTGAAAAAAGGGGGGGGGGACAAAGATCCGTCCATAGTTACCATGACCTGTTTTTGTGTGATTAATTATGGAAGTGATTATCCAGTATGGTTCTTAAATATCCATGACACCAAAAAAGATAAAACATGCCTCCAGACTGGGTCATCTTAACAAAAAACAAAAACAAACAAGGAAGCAAAAAAAAAAAAGGTTAAATATTACTTTGCTCTATAGGACAAACTGTTAACTATATTCAACACTGTACTCAGACACATATCCTAATAAAGGCTTGCTTTGCCAAAACACATCATATTTCATAGTAGTTCTCAAGTCTAGCAAAAAACATCAATAAAACAAACAAAACCTCTCTCTCAGAATCACTGTGGATTTTGGGGAGCACTGGGGATGGGAAATGAATGACCATTCTAGCTTATTTAAACTGTAATTAGTTGCTGAAATAAATGTTCTAAAGTTATATCAGTTTGTTGGTTGAATGTAAGCAAGAGAAGCACTTGAAGTGGCTAACCAGAGTTGTGACAAAACTATAACACCTAGAACAGTGTCTTAGAGAGTTAGAAGAAGCTTTAATTATTCTGTAATCCAATGCCCTAATTTTACAGATGAGGAAACTGAGGCTTAAAGAGGTTAGGTTAATTTATCCAGGCTCACACATGGAGTAAACAATAAAGACAGGTTTCAAACCCAAGCCCACTTTTTGAAATCTAGTGCTATGCTTTTTGTCAACCTAGGTAATCAGCTACAAATTGCCTATGATAAATATAGGGGGAAATCAAAGACTGATTACACGCTCAAGAAATTACTTTAAAGCTGTTCACTGTTAAAATATGCCTCTTCTTTGCCTAACCAAATTATTGTTCATTATCACATAGCAAAAGATATTTACTGAGCACCGAATGCATACCCCCTCAGAGAGTTAATTATCTGGGGAGCAAGACAGGTGAAAAATGTCCAAATATATTTAAATATATAGACACAAAACCTATATACACAAGCACATTCAAACAGATACACAATCATACTTTGGTTAATGTTTAGATAACAAAGGATCAAGAGAAGTAATTAAGAAGTCTTAAATCAAAATCAACCTAAATCAACTCTCTGGTGGGGCAGTATGGTATCACACCCAATTCTTTTTCCAAAAGCACATGTATATATTTTAAAGATGATAAATGTACAAGCAAATTAATCCTTCACAATGCAAAGGAACAAAAAACTAGAAGTATTCCCAAGGATAAATCTGGATGAGATAGCAGACTACCTCTCCCCAGTTATATTAATAATTGACTTTTTTTTCAATCTCAAGATTTTTGAAAGTCAATGCAAATAGTTGCCACTGAAAAAGAATATCACCTTCAATCATTACTAACAAAACAAATACATTTAGAAAGACAATAAAATGTGCTAGACTCCACTAATGACGGTAATTTAGACTGGGGCCGGTCTAATGTTTGACCAAATTAAGTTGGTTATATAAGAAGTTGTGTAATTTTTTTTTAAGTAACTACATTTTCAGTACTTTAGAAATATAATTTAGACAATGTTCAATACATAATTAGCTATAAATTATTCTTACCTAGTCGTAAAAAGATTCCCTAAAGAGTTCTAAGGAACGCTATACTCTGTTAGTCTATTTTAAGTTATTGTGTACATGAAAATAAAATTCTTTAAATGTTCTATAACTCAGCCTTATCATGAACACAAACCATTTTCCTCCCAACCAGCTCATATTTACAAAATATGTGAAAACAAGTATTTCACTTACCATATAATTACCATAAGCATGATCAAACATTTCCAGCACTTGATTCCTGTTTTAAAAAAGCACAAAATGTAGGGGAATAGTAAGTATCTAGTTTAAAATGTATTTTATATTAAAAAATCTCTTTCAGAAAGTTACCAGAAATTATACTATTACCTAATAAACAAACAAAATAGAAGTTTAATTTACCTATAGGGGAAATAAACAAAGACAGGCAAAAATAAAACAGGCAGTATTTTGCTACAATCAAATCACTAAACAGTCCAACAAAATATTGTTTCTGGGAATACATTTCATAAAATCATAGAGTTTTGGTGCCCAAAGGAGAATAAGCAATTATCTGGCTCAGTTTTTCCAAATGTATGTTGTACCAAACTCTGGTGTTTCACACAATGTGGGTAAAGGATCTAGAGGAAAATATAGATCCTATTAACATAAAATTATGTGCATAGGTTTAAAATACATTATCTTGGATTTCTGGTTGCTATTTTGTTTGTTTTTTGTTTTTAATTTCCCCATCGTCCCATTTGTCCCAGGGGTATTCCATTCTCTGAAATAAGCATTTATGGGTTCTGTCAAAATACATCAAAAGCCTAAAAGTGTTCAGTGATTCAGTTAGTTTAGGAAATGCTGCTCTAGTCTATACTTCATTTTCTATGGAAAAAGAAACCACAACCCTGATCTGGCTTGCTCAATGTCACAAAAATTCCTGATATTCTGATTCGTCATCCAATGCCTTCCTCGTGCCACCTATCGTTTCTGAAAATTTTATTACTCTGATAACAAAACAAAGCAATTGTGCCACCTGTCTGTCACCCAGGAAGGAAAAAATACTAGTAGAAGAAAAAGTACCTATTAGCACTATTACATACACTTTTTTGGTTGAGGGACAGAGACAGAAAAAAAAGATGCACTTAAAAAATTGCAGGTACTATTTCTTGCTTAATTCCAATTTTCCTATAAAAAGGTAAGTAATTTTAAAGGAATACCAGCGCATGTTACTATTAACACTCTAGCTTCTCTCCAATATTAATGTAATTGTCTAATACTTAAAGATGCAATTGTGTGTGTGCGTGTGTGTGTGTGTGTGTGTGTGTGTGTGTGAGAGAGTGAGTAAGTGAGTGAGAGAGAGAGAGAAAGAGAGACACCACATTTTCAAGCAATTCATTATATGGGTCTACTCTTTCTAAATAGCTGTTAGATCATGTGAGAAATGTTATATTCACCTCTAAAATAAAATTCAGCTATTGAAGAGATTTATGTTTTGTCTTAAAAAAAAAATCCAGTAGGTTGATGGCAGAATAAAGAATACCAAAATTTCTATATTTTACTTACCTCATTACTAAAGGCACCTGTCTTCTTGCTATTATTTACATTTGATAGGTGTAACATTTTCTATAACTTTTTAATGACATTGAATATATTTATAACCATCACATTAAATGATTACTTCCTCTCCTGTCAGTCTCTTCTAAACCATCACTGATCTAGCCTCTAACCCAATCAACTGGAACTGTCCTCTCCAATATTAATGATCTTTTAATTGCCAAATGTAAAGCCTTTTCTCAATCCTCATTCCTCCTGACACTTCTGCTAACACCTTTTCCTCCTGGAAAAGACTTCATGGCATATTGTTCTCTTTGGGTTCTCTTTATACTCATCCAACCACTTTTCCTTGGTCCCCGTTGAAGTTTCTTCACCCACGTGCCAGTCGCTAATTTTAAGTATCTCACAAAGCTCTGTCCTTTTTTCCTCTCTCTACTTTTTAGATTGGTGATCTCATCAGTGGCTATGATGAGTTCAACTATCAACTTTCTGGAGATGATTCCTAGATCTTTATATATCCAGTCCTGGTTTCTCTTCTGAGCTCTGGGCCCACATCTATCTCAAAAGGGATGTTCTGAAAGCATTTCAAACTCAACATTTCCAATACAGAAAATATTATCTTTTCCCCCAAACCCTTGCTTTTTCCCAGCTTCCCCATTACTATTGAGGGCACCAGCATATTATCCTTCTAATCACCCAGGCTCACAATACCAGTGTCATCCTCAACTCCTCACTCTCAACCTGCTGAATCTGTTGCCAAATCTTTTTCACCTTCTACCTTTACATTTTGTCTATTATGTCTCTTCTGCATTCACACAACCACAACCCTGGAACAGGCCCTCCTATTACTTCTTGCTTAGTCTATTGGAATAGCCTTCCAACTGGTCTCCCTGCTCTACAAGTCTCTACTGACTCCAATCTATCCTCCGCTTAATTTGCCACATTATTTCTTAAACCTAGATCTGACCATGTGAACATCCCTCTCTCCCTCAAGGTGCTCCAGTGATTCCCTATTTTCCTCCAGGCTCAAATATATACTCCTTTTGTTTAACATTTAAAGCTCTTCATATCTTGGCCTTTCGCTCTCATTCACAAATTCTACATTCCAGCAACACTAACCTAACTGCAATTCCTCAAACAAATTATTCTTTCTCCTTGTCTGTCACTAGCCATCCCTCAAGCCTGGAATGCTCTACTCCATCAGTTGGGTCTTTTATCCTGGCTTCAAAAATCAGCTCGAAGTCTGAAATTGGAAATCTCATGGAAACAGATGTTGAAAACTATCTCTACATGTGATTGGAAAATAACAAAATACTTTTATTAAAAAAAAATCAGCTCAAATCTCACTTATTCCAAGAGGCTGTTCCCAGTCCCCTTATGTTAAATTACTCCCCCCCCCCTTAGAATGCCTTCTACCTACTCCATATAGACTTTGTTATCTACCTAATTGTTTACATGATGTTCTCCCCCATCAGAACATAAGTATGATGAGGACAGGTACTGTCTTTTTTGCCTTTCTTTATAACCTCTTAGCACAGTGCAGAACATTAATCACTTAATAAATTCTTATAGACTAGACTTATCCCTAGAAAACATTTCTAGTTAAAATAACCACCTTCAAAGGTATGCAGAATAGCTAATGGAAAGGGCCAGATAGATTTTTTTCCTTTACATTGTACTGACATCAAATTAAGTTCCCATTTCAGATCCTTAGCTATTGGTAATGATAAAATTAGCAGACCAAAAAATTCTGATTTACAGATTAGGCTACAATGACAACCATAATCATTTTTTATCTGTGAGAACAAACTCAATCTTGAGTTCACTGGAAGTTAAACAAAGGAAACAATTTCAATATTCACCAAGTACTCCCTGATACAAAAAAAAAAATCTCACTGACACTTTGGGATCATTCATAAACTTTGTGTTATAGTTTGTTTAATAGAAAATGGATACCCTTTAAAATTAAGTAAATTAGGTAAACTTTTCTATAATCCCTTATTATACTGTTGATCAGGATCACTCATCTTACAAGAACCTCAGATACCAAATTGCTTATAATCACTGACACCATGAAAGGAATATAGAAACTTCCTTTTCTCAACACAATCAACAAAAAAATTGCTAAAAATCGGTCAACTAATACCATTTCCAGCAATTGGTAATAGGTAGTATTTAATAGCTTCAAGCTTCTCCCTGAAACAAAAGACCCTTTTTAAAAATATTTTATTTGTGGGGCAATGAGGGTTAAGTGACTTGCCATGGGTCACACAGCTACTAAGTGTCAAGTGTCTGAGTTTGAACTTAGGTCCTCCTGAATCCAGGGCCGGTGCTTTATCCACTGGGCCACCTAATTGCCCCTCTCCTCTTTTTCATAATAACATTATATCACATTCTCCAAAGAATTCAAGGTAAAGGTCACCCAAAATGCAATGGAAAGGTGGTGAGCATGAGTAAACTGCAAAACATTAATAAGGAAGAAATATGCAGGAGATAAAAAGAGTCATCAGAAAGATGAATGAATGGGAAAGATGGGCCAGTCACAGGAAGAGTGAAGGGTGTGAATGATATCTACTGGACAACTCCAAAATATCAAGAGTTCTAGAGAAAGTTCCCATCTTCCCTGTGGAAAATTTACAAGAAAAACAGACAGGAGTCTGTTACAACCTTTTGGGAAGGGAAGGGAGGTAGGCAGAACAAGTGAGAAGGTGAAAGAGACACAAGGAGATCACAGATCCATTGAAGTATAAAAATTCATAATATCAAATAATTTTAGAACTGGCAAAGACCTTTCTATCTTTACATACTCAGATCAAGGGAAGCTCAGTGATTCTATAAGATCATATGATCGGGGGCAGCTAGGTGGCACAGTGGATAAAGCACTGGTCCTGGATTCAGGAGGACCTGAATTCAAATGCAGCCTCAGACACTTGACACTTACTAGCTGTGTGAGCCTGGGCAAGTCACTTAACCCCCATTGCCCCGCCAAAAAAAAAAAAAAATCAGATAATCATAGATTTAGAGCTGAAAGGTGCTGTAAAGGTCATATCGAGTCCAAACCCCTCCTTTTACAGATAAGGAGAAGTGCCCAGATAAGTTAAGTGACTTGCAAGGCCACAGAAGGCACTGAGTGACAAATCCTACATCAGATTTGATACCAGGTCCTCTGACTCCAAAAACTGCTTTTTCCACAGTATAATGCTACTTCCCAAGGTCATACAGCTAATCATTAGCTAAGTCAGGACTACAACCCAGGTACCCTAACTTGTAATTCAGTGCTTCCCCCCACCCCACTTATGCAAATTTAAATTCTTATAATCTAAAAATATTTTAAAATAAACTTTCTGTGTTGGCATTTCACTTGCCTAATTCAACTACAAAGATAGAGAAGATTTACACTTCTGTTAATGTCAATGAAAAGATGACATTTAGACAGGTGTGTTCCAAGGAGTCTACATATGAAGAGATGAATAATTGCATTTAACACAAATCTATGAACTGCAGTAACTTTTCAAAGTAATGTTCATAATGATTCATGTCTATCATCTGGACTTAAGATGAACATTTTTTTTCTTGAAAGATATATCCTAGTCTACACAATATTACTGCTAAAGAAACAAAACAAAGTGAGCCTCAGGGATAATTCAGTTTCCTGAAAATCCCCAAAGAATTAAGTTATGCAGTGTTTGTATGCTACACAAGATAAGGCAATCTGAATTAACAGTACAACACTAAACTGACGTAACTTGGATTTCTTAAGGAATTACAAAACTTGAGGTGAAACAACAAAAACGTTTAGTATTATAACACTGACAAGGCTCCAGGTTTGAAGGATTCCACACTTGAAGAATGTTATTTAAATCATCAGACCAAAGAAAAAGAAAGAAGCTTTATCTAAACATTTTTGAAATGAAAAGTCTTACTTGTGGAAAGCATAAAAGTGACCCAATAAGACTTGTGCTAAGGTGGGAGGATAAAGAATCTCTATGCTCTAAAAGCAACGGGGTCTTCAGACTTCCAAACTGCCCAACTACCACACGTCCAGAGACATCCATTTAGCTGCTACAGCTTCTCGGGGAGTATTTGTGCAAGGCTGATGGCCGGAGGGGAAGGCGGCTGAGGGGGTGCAATCCATCAGGTGCACATGAAGGCTACTCCTGCCCGAGGGTTTATTCCAGGTTTCCCGCTTTCGTGGATAACAGCACAGACCGGCTGGACCGCGGACACGGGCGGTGAGGACAGCGTGCGGCATGTCCCCTAACAGGTGCCAACAGGATTCCCCTACCTGGAGACGGGCAGCGTTTCGCACCTTAAGAACTTCTGCCCGGAAGGGCGCCAGCTCCCAGGCTAAAGCCGGCTGATGGCTGGCTCCAGGGGTGCAAATGTCCCCGCTGCCCCGGGGGGTCCGGCCAGAGACCCCACACTGCTCCCCGTCCCCGGGGAGCCCTCCCCCACCCCACCCCACTGCTCTTCAAGAGTCCCTGCTGCCACCTGAGCCTTCGCCGCCTCCCCCACACCCGCCAGCTGACCCAGGCGACGCCCCGGGGCCCCGGCCGCCGCGACCCCCAAAGGGTCCCAGAGACTCCCGAGGACGGGCGTTCACGGCCCCCAGGGCGGAGCCTTACCCGAGCCTCTGCTTCTCCTCCTTACTCATGGGTGCGGCCCCGGCCGCCAGCACGGAGGCGGAGGAGACCAGGCAAAGGGCGGCCGTGGCCACCAGGCTCCATCCCGCCCGCCAGGCGGCAGGGGACCCGCAGCCCGGACCGCCGCCTTCGCCGCCGCCGCCGGCTCCGCTCATGGCCCGGCCGGCCGGTCCCGCGCACGCGCAGCAGCTACACCCGGCCGAGGGGACACATCGCTAGGCTGGGGGTTGGGGGAGGACCTGGGAGAGCCGGGCCTTGGAATCGCCGGGAAGGGCGGATGCGAAGAAAACCGGGCGCGCGCTGGACACCGAGCTGTTTCCCTAAGCCAGCGGAGCCGGTCGCCCAGCGCCAGCGCCGCCGCCCTCCACTCTCAACAGCCCCAGGAACCCCTCCCCCAGCTTTCCGGTGGCGTAGTCTAGGAAACCGCCTTCCCCAACGCTACTTCCGGGTAGGGCCCAATGACGCTCAGCCGAAGGGCCAATAGGGATCCGGCACGGAGGGGGGCCGGAGGAGAGCCGGCTTCGCCGGGGCTAGTGAAACGTGGACAAAAGGCGGGATCGGGGAGGGGCTTCCCTCTTCCAGCCTGACTAAATCCGCAAACTAGGGGCCGGATGGCGTGAAACTATTTGCGTGAGAACCACAGGTCCCAGAATGCACTTCTTTCTTAACCCCACCCTCTTTTCGACCCCTCCAACCCCCCACTTAGTTCCTCCCTCCTTTACCTCCATCGGGGAAACAGCCTGGCAAGTGTTTCTTGCAGCGGTGGTGCGCGTTGCTCTCTGGGATGTGTAGTCTGGCCGTGGAGGCACTGACAAGTCGGCCAACATCTGTTGTGTCAGCCTTCTACGCTCTGTCACCTACTGCGCCGCGGGGCTCGCTGGGGTTCTGGGAGATATTTGTTTTTTTCTGCCTCCCGTGACTCTGACGAGTCACTAGTTCACCGAACAGACATTCAGTGTCTCTAAATCCAACGAAAGATACCATAAAGTAAAAAACACGTCTTTTGCCCCGAAAGTGCTTGCGATCTATTCGAGAGAGTAACACATAAACACATGAAAATTTTAGCAGTAGCTTAGGAATTAAATAATAGGTCCGATCCTCTGGTTCCAATCCTCTCCCTGAAGCTTACTAGATATGTGACTTTGGGTTGGTTAATTTCCCTCTCTGGGCCTGTTTCTTTCCATGGATCAAGAGAGGGATGTGAAGTAGATTACCTCTAACTTCCCTTGTATCTCTAAATCTTTCATTCTAAGAGAAGTACATAATTAAGTAGGATGATATCCAAGATTCATTCTAGTTGTAAAATTATATGATTTTATACATAGTTATAGTTTACATTTTCATATTATAATAGATGGAATTTTATTTTTATGTTGGGAAATATTTGTTTTATATTTCTAATTTTATATATGCAATACATATATAACATATCTGCATATATGTGTGGAAAGCAGTGGCTACTGTTTAAAATTCTTTGCCTGGCATTCAAAATGGTCTACAATTTATCACTACCCTGCCTTTTTAGCTTTTTCCTCATACTACTTTTCTCCACCATCTAGTGCTCTCTACCCCTTAAAGACTCTCCTGTGTTTTATTTTCTCTGACTCACAGCATATCCTGCTTTCTGATCTGTGCCTTTGCTTGTTCCCATTGCCTATAATGTCTTCCACTTTGCTAGTTGAATTGTTACCCATTCTTTAAAATCCCACTCACATTCTACCACCTCCCTGATACATATTTGCCATTTTCACCCTGTGAGGGGTGTGAAGGATACCTAATGGACAACTCTAGGATGTGGAGACTACTAGAGAAAGTTCCTATCCTCCCTAAGAAGAATTTACAGGAAAATATGGATGGACAAATTACGCTGGATGAGAAGGTGAAGTTTGGGGGAAGGGGGGGCAACAGTGTCAAGGGATGAGAAGGACACAAGGAGATCACAGATCCATTGAAGTATGAAAAAACTCATAACATACAGTCATAGAATTTTAGAAATGGCAGGGGTCTTTCCATATGCCTGGCCATAGGACACCCCACATATGTCCACCTTGGCACTGAAGATGTATGTTTCTTTGACAGAGTGTACTCTAGGCTTAAGGAGGAAACATTTTATGGCTATTTTTTTTACTATGCTATTTTAATAAATGCCTTGATTTGAATTGCATTCTATGGCTAATGAAAATATGTATCAGTAGATGCTCCAGAGCTATGATTTAGACTGAATGGGAACCCAGTGGAAAACCTGCAACCTGGGGTGCCCTTCTCTAAAGGACCTAGTGAATTAGAGAGTACTCCCAGGTGCCACCCTTATCTGAATACACATAAAGCACACACCCAAAATCCTTCAAGGCTGGTACCTCCCCAACCACTGACACAATTTAGTAGATCCTTTGTTGTTCCATCTTTTTTTTTTTTTTTGCAAAGATACCAGAGTAGTTTGCTATTTCCTTCTCCAGCTCATTTTACAGATGAGGAAAATGAGGCAAACAGGGTGAAGTGACTTTCCCAGGGTCACACAGCTCATAGGTGTCAGAGGTCAGATTTTAACTCAGGAAAATGAGTCATCCTGATTCCAAGCCCAGGGCTCTATCCACTGCACTACCTAGCTGTCCAGTAAATCCTTAAAGACAGCTAGTTTAATTAAATTGAATGACAGCATCCCCCTCTTATTTATTCAGAATAATTGATAGCATTACTACTCAGTGTTTAGAGGCCTGCCAACTCTAGATTCTCTTTGGCAAAATTAAAAGATCAAGGTAGCCAAATAAACACCTAGGGGTGAGGGTTGGGCGGAGATAAGGGCTTCCTAGTGAAGAGGGTAAACCCAAATCCAGTCTATCAGTATTTTAAAAATAGAGACCAGAAAATTAGCTAGTGACTTTCAACTTCACTGAAATACAATCAACTCAATTATTTGTGGACAGATAATCCAATTAGTGGATTAACTGTCTCCAATAGCCCAGACTTTTTTACCTCCTTCCTATCTCATCCCCCTAACACTGATCCAAGCCAGCAGAACTGGTCATTAAAAAACTCCTTCATTTTTTTAGGAGTGTGGGGGGTGGGATACCAGAGAGGGGAAAAAGCAGAATTTTTAAATTGTGGAAAGTATTTTTTCATTTTGTTTCATGATTCAATCTTATTTTTAGAAATTATGAGATTACAATAAATTCTCTTTGATGCACTTGATGGAAAAGGGGGAAGGAAGGAGGGTGGAATTGTCTTTTCCCTCTCATTAAGTTTATCTTTAGCCATTGGTTGGAAACACTAATCATTGTCTTTTATGAATCTAAAAAGTAAAAACTAATAGGACATAGTACGTAGAGCATCTCTGAAGTGGAACCCCAGCCTAATGAGGAAATGGGAAAAGAATAAGTTTCTACAGTTTGCATTTTAACCCATTAAGTCTAGTAAGGGGAAGTCCTAGACGTGCCAGTAGATTGTTACACAAAGAAAATTTTAAATTAAAATTTTTATGTTTAAAAAATTAATCTAAGTATATCACCAAATCTGTGGTATTCATGAGCTAATTAACAGCTGTGGTGCTATAGAAAAGTGGAAATGTAAACAATAGAGAAATGATAGATGGATGGATGGATGGATGGATGGATGGATGGATGGATGGATGGATGGATGGATGGATGATAGATGATAGATAGATAGATAGATAGATAGATAGATAGATAGATAGATAGATAGATAGATAGATAGATAGAGCAAGCATTTATTAAACTTTTACTATGAGGGAGGCAATGTGCTAAGTCCTGGAGATACAAATATAAGTAAAACAATCCCTGTTCACAAGTAGCTTATATTCTTATTGGCAAAGACAATATATGAAGAGGGGCTGAAAAGGATTAGGGAGAAAAAAGGAGAGTATGGTATGGAGATAGTGAGGAATTGGGGACACCTAGATGGTGCAACATAAGGTTAAAACTTGTTGAATCAAAGCCCAGGATAGTTGCAAGCACAGAAACCAATCTATGGAATAGATTTTGGAATAGACAGTCCAGTTAGCATTGGGGTCAACATGGAAAGGTGTATATCCAACAAACAGGTTAAAAGTTTGGTAGCAGTCATTCAGTTGGATAAATAGGGTACTTGGGTCAGGTTTAGGGGATGTAGTCTTTCAAAGCCTAGGTGAGGGGGAAGGAAACAAGTATTTATTAAATGTTTGCTTTGTACCAGATACTGTGCTAAGTGCTTAACAAATATCTCATTGGGTCCTCACAACAATCCTGGAAGGAAGGTGCTATGATTAGCTCCATTTTACAGTTGATGACACTGAGGCAGACAGTGATTTGCCCAGAGTTATATAGCCAATATGTGTCTGAGGCTGCTTTTGAACTTAGGTCCAGTCCTGGCACTTAGCACAAATCTGCCTTTAGAAGCCAGACTGCAGATTCAGAAGAGACCTAGAAGGAAGTGGAGGCAGATAGATGGCTTTTTAAAGGAGTTTAGTCACAAAGAGAGGAGAGTCATAGCAAGTAGGGATGGTATGATGGAGTGAGAATCTTTTTTTTTTTAACCAAATGGAGAGATATTGGTGAGTTTGTAGGAAGGATAGAAAGGGGCAATAAAAAGATATTGAAGATAAAGAGGGAATGGGGATGATAGCAGTGTTAATGTGATGAAGAAGTTCAAAAAGTAAGGGTTTGGCTTTGACATGGAAAAGGGCTTTTTATTTCAAGAGCAGAGTGAAGTAGGAGATAGTGGAGAAAGATGTTTGAATGAGATGAGATGAGGAGGAACTGTTGGGGAACTGGCTTATCTGAGGCCAGGTCCTTGCCTGGTGTGAAGTGGAGGAAGGAAGGAAGATGGACACAGGGAAGGTTTATAGAGATGAAATTTGGAATAGCTACTGTGGCAAGTAGGATAATAACTTCATTAGGGAGGAATAGAATTATCTGCCTTCCTGTGGCAAGGATACAATCATGTAAATTCGTAGCAGACCAATAAATGCACTTTCTACAGCTCTGGTCAATAGTAACTGAATAGAAAGAAGAGGTCAATGGCAAGAGTAATCCAGGGCAATTGGAAAAGGAGGCTAGTGATTTGAAAGGAGAGGATAGTGTAGAATCGAGTTTGTTCAAGATAGGGAGGGGAAGAAAACATAGCCAATGCAGAGCTGATGTCCTGTAAAAGAACCAAGGGATGGGGGCAGCTAGGTGGAGCAGTGGATAAAGAGCTGGCCCTGGATTCAGTAGTACCTGAATTCAAATGCAGCCTCAGACACTTGACACTTACTAGCTGTGTGACCCTGGGCAAGTCACTTAACCCCCATTGCCCCGCAAAAAAAAAAAAAAAAAAGAAGAACCAAGGAAATGGAGGGTGTGATGAGGACTAAGAATTAGAGTTAGGGGGTCATAAGACTTAGGGAAAGATGGACTGATTGTGATTACATAAAGGATGTCTGTCTTCACATTATTGCGGTCATCATATATATTGCATAACACTTGTTCATGGTGAACATGGCCAGTTTCTATCATCTATAAAGTCTTCTTTTATTTTTTTTATCGTTCCTTGTGTTTTTATGATTGTATCCATTTGGTTCATATGCTTGTGTGCTAGAACTTTTATCCAGGCTTTCTCACTTAAACCTTTTATCTTTCAGCTTGCCTCTTGATTTTCTCCCTCTCTTAAAACCCTCCTTCTTCTACAGATGTATAGACCCCCAAGGCTAGAGCCATGGAAGGAAACTATTCTCAGCCATCTAAAATTATGGGTTATGGGAATTGGCCAGCCTGGCCCAATCACTACTTTGAGTAAATACTACTGGGTAAAGGACTGACTTTAATTGGATTTCCCAGGATGTTTCTCCTTTAGCTTGTACCTGTGAGTGTGGTCTGCATCTTCTGTCTGTCTCTCCCCTTCCCACTTCATCTCTTCAGTCATTATCTCTTTCCTTCCTATGGAAGGACAGAATAAGTGTGTCTGCCAGTGTTTTGTGGAGTCACAGGAGTTTTAAACTGAGTCACCTCCATGTGATGAACAAGCAAGGATCCCACAGCTAGACCCTGAATTGCAAGGCTGTGTGTGTGCTTGTCCTGTGTGAACTGGAGGTGCTAAACAAGAAGTTGAAGTATTCAAGTTCTCTGATGTTATAGCATAAGGTTTTAGCTATGTTTTGAGGTTCTGTCTTCTTATTCTGTAGACTCAGCTGAAATTATAATTGAGACATTTTCTTTTCTAAGATTTCTGAACTATTGCAGTTTGGGGGGGGGGGAAAACATCTTGCTGGCCATGTCTTTAAAATCCCATCTTTTTACATCAATCTTCTTCCAACAGTTTTATATGACTGAAGGGCATGGAACAACACAGTCTCCATAGAACTGAAGATGGAATTGAAGATAACCCAAAGAAAATGAAAAGGTGTATCATTGGTATAAGCAGGCTGAAACATATTATATGAAGAATTACATAGGAATTTACATAGGGATAAAATAGGTTATCAAAAAAAAAGTATATGATGGGAGTGGGGGCAGGTGGGCCAATCATATAGAGAGGACATGAGTCCACACAGATAATTACAACTCTTACTTGTACTGATTAATTGGGTCCCCGGAGGGGCAAACACTAACCTTGGGTTCTGGCATAATCCTGTGGATATTCACTGCTGACACAAGCCCCCACCTATGAGTTTCCCAATAAAACTCAGCCAGTATATTTAATTAGCTCTTAGCAAAGGCATTTACTAAGATAGATTAAGAAGAATTGGTATAAAACAGTTCCCCTAAATACCAGGGGGTCTCCTCACGCAAAGACACAAGATAATACAATAATACACACAATACAATACAATACAATAATAGTACAAGAGAAAAGATGACTCAATTTTAGAGTACAGCGGCGGTAATGGACATGTTGTCAAGGATGCAGGTGTAATAAAGGGTAACTTACAACACCTGGTTCTGGAGGTTCTTTCTTCCTTTATAGAGTCCTCACCCATCTCCCCTTAGGCATAGCTCTGTGCTGGACAGGCCACTCAGTAGGGCCCTCGGGATCTACTTCTTTCTTAAGTCCCTACCAGCACTTCCCTCTGCCATGAGTAGGTCACAGTCTGAAACTTCCTTTTCTTTCTCCATCCATGTCTAGCTTGTGTCTAACAAGATGTGCTGTATCTAATGACATGACTGAAAGGGGGAATTGGGGTGGGGGTAGGAGGGAGAGATAATAGGGAGAAAGTTCCTCTTCATTTCTTACTTCCCTCTGCAACAGACAAAGGGGTCTTTCACAAAGCCTCCCTCTCCTAGATGGTCTAATCCCTCCTCCTATGTCCAAGACAACTTAACCAGGGCACAGGATTATTCTGTCGATAACTAAAAGAAATGAGAGGATAGGGAATGGACCTCTGATTTCATTAGTGTAGGGAATTCTCAGGTGAAGAAACTCCCTCTACCAATGCAAGTCAGCACCTCCTCTGCAATTGATCATATTAGAGAGATTGAGAGGTTAAGTGACTTGCCCAGGGTCACACAGCTATATCTGTTAGAGGCAGGCCATGAAACCAGTTCTTTCAGGCTTCATGGCCAGATATCCATCCACTACTCTATGTTGCCTCTCTAATAAGATAGCGTGTATTTCTAAAGTTGGGGGTGACTTTGGAGATTGTCTAGTCCAAACATTTCACAAGAAAATGGAGGAAATGGAGGGCCCACAGAGGCCAATCCATATCCCCAAGATTACACAGCTAGTGACAGAGCCCTTGCTTTCATAACCCCCTATTTAATATTCTTGTGCATTTTGCCACTTTAGCAAGGAGGAAAAAATTATATTATTTGCAGATATCTGTGTTAATAAGAGTGAAGAGAAACCTAGCACAGAGTTCTCAAAACTAAAAATACAGTACCTATTTCTAGAACAGACCTGATATTTCTCCCTATTCAAATCTTGCTTTGAATTTCTGGCCTTCTCTTTAACCACAGAAACTCCCATTAATACTCCCACACTCTCCCCCCACCCAACAATATCATGTTTCCCAAGCCTTCTTCTTCCTATCTCAATGTTCGCAAACCCTGAAATTGAAACTGACATGGCCAAACCCTAACATCTGGCAAGCCCAGATGTATCCTTTCCATTGAAATAAAGCTAAAAGTTACCAAGAAATTAAATATTTCCTGGCTTTCTTCCTCAGGTTAAAGCATAAAGAATAGTCCATTGTTTCTATTTTTTCATCCAAATGAATTGAAAGTTTTTTCAAGCTCTGCTTTTAGAATTCAAGAGATGGTTGATAGGGGTAGGGGTTGTAGAGTAAGGGGTGAAAAGTTACTTCATGGATGAAAAGTAGAATGAAATGCTATTATTTTCCTTATACATTAGTCTCACTTTAGTCTCATGAAATCCTACCTTGTATATATAATTCTACTTTGAACAGAGGAAGATGTTATTTTAGCTGTCACTGATCTCTTCAAAGTTGGCTGGGAATTTTTCTTGGTACATCAATGAGGCAATGCATCTCCCAGTAAGTGAAGCATAAAGATACTCTATTCATAAGCCAGTGCCAAAGATGAATTTTCTTTATAGTTATATTCAGAACCAGTCATCAGACAAAACTATGAAAAATGGAAAGCTTTTCTTTTTTTCCCCATCTCTTCTGCCTTTTCCTCACTCCCTAAGCAGAAACTCCCCCTTGTAAGATATAGAGTCAAGCAAAATTTATATCAACAAATCATGCCTGAAAATGTTTAATTTTCTCCCTCTACTCTATCATCTCTTAGACAAGAGGCAGGAAGCATGTTTCATTAATAACCTTCTGAAGTCATGGTGTGTCACTGTGTTGATCAGAGTTCTAAAGTCTTTCAAAGATGTTTTTATAATGATGATGTTATTGTATAAATTGACTTAGCTCTACTTACTTTACTGCATCTCTGTATTAGTTCATAGAAGTCATCCCATTTTTCTCTGAAACCATCCCCTTAAACATTTTTTTACAACACAATAGTATTCCTTACACCCCTACAGCATAATTTGTTCAGACATTCCTCAACTGATGAGAATGAAAACCCACTTTATTTCCAGCTCTTCATGATAACAAAAAAATGTTGAGATATATATATATAATATATGTGTGTGTGTGTGTGTATATATATGTATATATATATACACACACATTGTATATGGATCCATTCATTCTCTCTTTGACATCCTTAGGGAATATGTCTAGTAATGGTAAAATACCCAATTATAATCATAATTACCTTGTTTTGAGCCTAGGGGCAATATAACGTCCCTTCAAGTCCACATCATTCTCTCTGGTGCTGCTTTAGAGAGTTTCTATTAAATGAACAGCTAAGAGTACAATCACAATCACTCTAGCCCTCCAGTTGGGAAATTCCAAATATTCAGGCAATGGTTTGGCTCTTTCCCATAATTTACATTTATATTTATCTTTAGTTAACCCCTGACCTCTTTGTTGTTGAGGCACAATTCAAGGCACCGGAAACATTTGGGTAAAGAAGCAATAGAGCATATCACTGTGTCTGTTAATAGATAGGAACCAGGAGGGGAAGTTGGAGGGGAAAAAAAACAGAGCTTTTCTTAGAACTTCTCTTAGTCTTTTACAAGGTATGTACAACTGGTGGCATCAAGTCTGGGGTGCTTTTAGGGCTAATAGCTTTCTATGATCTTTTCCTTCTCTGCTACAGATCAATCCTATTTTCGTTTTCTCTGTCAGGTACCCCTATGCTGCCCATTCTTTCTGACATAACTCTTTTTTATGATTTATTTTGGTTTGGGGTTTTTTATAAGGCAATGAGGGTCACACAGCTAGTAAGTGTCAAGTGTCTGAGGCCAGGTTTGAACCCAGGTCCTCCTGAATCTAGGGCCAGTGCTTTATCCACTGTACCATCCAGCTGCCCCTGACATAACTCTTAATGTTCACACTCCTTCCTTTCAGCTGCCAAACCCTGGAAATCTCTCTGAGAAGTTCAGAATTATCTTCTAAAACATATAAGTCCCTCAAGGACAGCAAAATTACTCATCTACTTCTTTTGGGACAGACTTCTTGTTCAACCTAAATGAAAGGTGGTGTTGAAACCTTGTTCTCACCTAGTTCTGATTGACTGATTCAATCAATAATTACTTTTAAATCAGGTAGGAATAATCAATGGACCTCCATCTTTACAAGAGAATCTCTGGGTCAAAGTATATCAAAATTTATCATCAAGCTTTCCTTACTCCACCTTTTGGAACTTCTTTCTTTCATGGACCCCTTAGAACTCCCAGTGCAGTGGTAAATGGGCCAGCTAAAGTTCACTAATGAAAAAACTTCTAAAAAAGCTAAATGTAAAAGGAGGTACAAAAATTCACTGAAGAAAAGAATTCCTTTAAAAGCACAATTGGCCAAGTGGAAGAAACTCACTGAAGAAAATAATTCCTTAAAAAATTAGAATTGGGCAAACAGAAGCTAATAACTCAAGGAGACATCAAAGAACAATAAAAAAAAATCAAGAGAAAAAAATAGAAAAAAATGTCAACTATCTCATCAGAAAAACAACTGACCTATAAAATAGATTGAGGAGAAATAAATTAAGAGTTATTGAACAACCTGAAAGCCATGATCAAAGAAGAAATCTAGATATAATATTTCAAGAAATTATCAAGGAAAACTGCCCTAATATCTTAGATCCAGAGGGAAAGGGAGAAATTAAAAGAACACCCCCCCCCAAATTGAGAGAATCCACTGATCACCTCCTAAAAGAAATCCCAAAATAAAAACTGCCATAAATATTATAGTGTAAGGAATTAATTGTGATTTGGGGTTTCTATGACCCCATCTTTGGCTAAAATTAGAAACCCCAGCACGCACCCATTCATGCTGACCCCCTGGTATGCACCTGTGCATGCTGACCTCACACCCGACACCTGCACACCTACATGGGCCTGGTCAAATTATACTGTAGGGAAGCCCCGCCATGATGAGAAGCCTGGTGAGGGAAAGTCAAGTGGTCTTCGGCATCTGGAAGAGGCTGGCTTGCATTTGTAGAGCAGCCTGTTAGTTCTATTAATCAGGGCTGCCAGCCAATTAGCTTGAGGCTGTGTGTGTGGATGGCCCTGTTTCCTGTGGGAGAGGGGGCTTCTGGGAGAGAGAAGGGAGGAAAGGTTTCACTTTGGTGTATGGGAGAGAGAGGAGAGGGATGCTGCACAGCTGGTTCTCTTTGGAACTGCTGATTCTGGGTGGTGGTGAGTTTGTAGGTTATATTTTTTTCCTTCCTCTATTCCCTTTTTCATTGTCCCTGGTTTTATTAACCTCACTTTGTGAGGTTAATAAATTGTGTTTCAAATTTGTTCCTATTAATAAACCCTGTTTTGTTTATTGAAAAGAGGCTGTTAATCTCCTTTCTTACCCCAATATTACAGCAAGCCGCCCAATTAACTCTCCATATACTCAATTTGGCCCTTACAATAGCCAAATTCCAGAGTTCCCAGGTCAAAGAGAATATTTCAAGCAGCCAGAAAGAAACAATTCAAATAGTGGAGCCACAGTCAGGGTCACACAAGATTTAGTGGCTTTTACCTTAAAGGAGTGAAAGGCTTGGAATATCATATTCCAGAAGCCAAAGAAGCTAGGATTACAACCTACCCAGCAAAACTGATTGTAATCTTTCAGGGGAAGAAATGGATACTCAATGAAATAGAGTACTTTCAAGCATCCCTAATAAAAAGATCAGAGCTAAATAGAAAATATGATATTCAAACAGAAGCCTTAAGAGAAGCATAAAAGGATAAACATGAAAGAGTAATCTTAAAGGACTCAATAAGATTAAACTGTATTCCCAAAGGGAAAGATGATATTGTAACTCCTATGAACTTTATCATTATTAGGGCAGTTGAAAGGAGTTTGCATAGATAGAAGGCATAGGTATGAATCAATTATGTTGGAATGATCTCCAATAATAATAATAATAATAATAATAAATAGGCAAGAAAAAGGTATGTACAGGGAGAAGAGGGAAGGGAGAGGTAGGATGGGGAAATTTTTCTCATATCAAAGAGGTACACAAGAAAGAGCTGTAGCAATGGAAGAAACATGGGAGGGGTGAAGGGCAATACTTGAACCTCACTCTCATCATAATTGGTTCAAAGAGGGAAGAATATATATGTATATATATACATGTATGTGTGTGTATATTTTTATATCTATTTTATATATATACACATACATACTCCTCAGTTGTGTATAGAACTGTAACTTACCCATTAGGGAAATAGAGAATAAGAGAAGGGGGGGTGATAAAAGGGAGGGTTGACTAAGATATGTAGTGGTTAGAAGCAAAATAGATTTTTGAGGTTAGATGTGAGAGAGAAAGAGAGAAACAGAGACAGAGAGGGACAGAGAGAGAGGGAGAGAGAGAGAGAGAGAGAGAGAGAGAGAGAGAGAGAGAGAGAGAGAAAGAGAGAGAGAGAGAGAGAGAGAGAGAGAGAGAGAGAGAGAGAGAGAGAGAGAAACAGAAGAAAATGGGACAGAGGAAAATACACAGTAATCATAACTGTACATGTGAATGGAATGAGCCCTCCAATAAAACAAAAGCAGAATGGAATAGAGATCACAATTCAACAATATGCTGTTTACAAGAGACACACTTGAAACAGAAAGGTGCACACACAGAATTAAAATAAAAGAATGGAACAGAATCTAATATACTTCAGTTGAGGTTTTAAAAAAAAAGTAGGGTTAGTAATCATGATATCAGGAGGGGAAAAAGGCAAAAATAGACCTAATTAAAAGAGATAATTGGGGAAACTACATTGTGCCAAAAGATACCACAGGAAAAAAATTACAGCAAACTTCTCTGACAAAGTTCTCATCTCTCAAATATCTACTGAATAGAGAACTGAGTCAAATTTGTTAGTTATATCAACCCTAAACAGTCTACTCTTAGCTCTTCAAAATCCACTTCTAAGACTTCCAACTCCATATGAAAAAGAACCAAGGTTACTAGAAAACTAGTACCCTTCTGTGTACTACTCAGTTGAAATAACACACAATTGGAGGGCGGAGCCAAGATGGCGGAGAGGAAGCAGCAAGCTGCCTGAGCTCTCCTTCTGTTCCCTCAAAACGAACATTAAATCAAGCCTCTGGACGGATTCTGAAACTACAGAACCTGCAAAGAGACAGAGAGACACAGTCCTCCAACCAGAGATAATTTAGAAGACTTCAGGAAAAGGTCGGTCTGACTCGGGCAAAAGGGAGGCCCAGCGCAGGGCAGCAACCCAGCGCCGAGGGGGTCGGGGCAAATCAGCAGGAGCTGCGGGTCACAGCCGAACAACTGAGGCTCCCGGAACCTGGTTCAAAAATCTGGTGGCCAAGAAGGACAGTGGAAAAACTTACCTGTACCGGCCGAGAGGGCCACGAACGGCGGGATCAGACGCCGGGGTCTGGCGCCTGGCTGGCCGAGCACAATCAGACAGGAAGTGCAGGACAGGGGATCTCCACACACCATAAAGGCCTCAGAGTAAAAGCCCGGTCACACAGCACCTATACACCTGCACAAGAAGCCCAAAACAGGGACCCTGGTGCCCCCAGAGCAGACCTCAACTTAAAGAATAAATAAATAAGCTGCAATAATGAGTAAGAAGCAAAAAAGAGCCCTCTCCATTGAGAGCTTCTGTATCAATAGGGAAGAAGCCAACACAAACTCAGATGAGGACAATACCCTCAAATTGTCTACATCTGAAGCCTCACAAGGGAAGGTGAATTGGTCGCAAGAACAAAAAGCCTTCCTGGAAGAGCTCAAAAAGGATTTTAAAAATCAATTGCAAGAGGTAGAAGAAAAAATGGGGAGAGAAATGAAAGCAACACAAAAAAACTATGAAAAAAGAATCAGCAGCTTAGAAAAGGAAGCTGAAGAAAACAAAGCCTTAAAAAATTCATTTGGCCAAATGGAAAAAAAGCTGCATAATCTCACTGAAGAAAACAATACCTTAAAAAATTCACTTAGCCAAACGGAAAAAAAGGTACATAATCTCACTGAAGAAAACAATACCTTAAAAAATTCACTTAGCCAAATGGAAAAAAAGGTGCATAATCTCACTGAAGAAAACAATGCCTTAAAAATTAAAGTGGGACAGTTGGAAGAAAAGGAATCCATGAGACACCAAGAATCGGTCAAGCAGAATAAAAAAAATGAAAAAATAGAAGAAAATGTGAAATACCTCATTGGAAAGACAACTGATCTGGAAAACAGATCGAGGAGAGACAATTTGAGAATCATTGGACTGCCTGAAAGCCATGACCAGAAAAAGAATCTAGATACCATATTCCAGGAAATTATTAAGGAGAACTGCCCTGATATCATAGAATCAGAGGATAAAATCATCATTGAAAGAATCCATCGATCACCTCCTGAAAGAGACCCCAAAAGGAAAACTCCAAGGAATATTGTAGCCAAATTCCAGAATTATCAGGTGAAGGAGAAAATACTCCAAGCAGCCAGAAAGAAGCAATTTAAATATCATGGAGCCACAGTCAGGATTGCTCAGGACCTGGCAGCTTCAACATTAAAGGACCGCAAGGCTTGGAATATGATATTCCGGAAGGCAAAGGAGATTGGATTGCAGCCGAGAATCTATTACCCAGCAAAAATGTGCATTTTCTTTCAGGGGAAAAGATGGACATTTAATGACATTGGGGACTTTCAATCTTTCCTGGTGAAAAGACCAGAACTGAATAGAAAATTTGATCTCAACATACAAGACTCAAGAGAAGTTTAAAAAGGTAAACAGAGGGGGAAAAAAAAAGTTACCCTATTAGGTTAAACTGTTTATATCCCTACACAGGAAGATAATACTCATAACTCTTAAGAACTGTAAATGTATTCGGGCAGAGAGAAGGACTTTATATAGAGGGGATAAATATAAATTGTCTTTGATGTGATGATACAAAAGAATTAAGGGGATAAAAAGGGAGTCTATGGGGAGGAGAGGAAAGGGGAGGTGGAATGGGATGAATTATATCATATGAAGAGGTGGAAAAAAACCTATTATAATAGAGGGAAAGAAAGGAGGGGGGAACATGGTTTCAACCCTATTCTCATTAGATTTGACTCAAAGAGGGAATAACATATACGTTCATTGGGATAAAGAAACTTAACTCACTCTTTAGGGAAACAAAAGGGGAAGGGAAAGGGGGGGACTGAGAAGGGAGGACAAAAGCAAGGGAGAAAAGGGTAAAGAAAAGAGAGGGGGGTGATAAAAAGGGAGGGCAGATTGGGGGAGGCAGGGGTAAGAAGTAAAACGTCGGTGAGGAGGAATAGGGTGAAAGAAGGGGGGAAAAGTACAAAGGGGGTAAATAGAATGGAGGGGAATAGACAGTCAGTAATAATAACTGTGAATGTGAATGGGATGAACTCTGCTATAAAACGGAAGCGAATTGCAGAGTGGATTAAAAACCAGAACCCTACAATATGCTGTTTACAAGAAACACATTTGAAGCAGAGAGATACACACAGAGTAAAGGTAAAAGGCTGGAGCAGAATATATTATGCCTCAGCTAAAGTAAAAAAGGCAGGGGTAGCAATCCTTATCTCAGACAAAGTGCAGGCAAAAATAGATCTCATTAAAAGAGATAAGGAAGGAAATTACATCTTACTTAAAGGTACTATAGATAATGAAGTAATATCAATATTGAATATGTATGCGCCAAGTGGTATAGCATCCAAGTTCTTAGAGGAGAAGTTAAATGAGTTACAAGAGGAATTAGATAGTAATACTATACTAGTGGGGGATCTGAATCTCCCCCTCTCAGAATTAGATAAATCTAGCCAAAAAATAAATAAGAAAGAAGTGAAAGAGGTGAATAGATTACTAGAAAAGTTAGACATGATAGATGTCTGGAGAAAATTGAATGGGGATAGAAAGGAATATACCTTTTTCTCAGCAGTACATGGCACATTTTCAAAAATTGACCATGTATTAGGGCACAAAAACATCATAGTCAAATGTAGAAAGGCAGAAATAGTAAATGCATCCTTCTCAGATCATGATGCAATAAAAATTACATGTAAGAAAGAGCCAGGGAAAAGTAGAAAGAAAATCAATTGGAAACTAAATAATTTCATTCTAAAGAATGAATGGGCCAAACAAGAAATCATAGAAACAATCAATAACTTTATCCAAGAGAATGACAATAATGAGACAACATACCAAAATCTATGGGATGCAGCCAAAGCAGTGCTTAGGGGAAAATTTATAGCTCTAAATGCTTACATGAATAAAAAAGAGAAAGAGGAGATTAATGAATTGGGCATGCAACTTAAAAAGCTAGAAAAAGAACAAATTAGAAATCCCCAATTAGACACTAAATTAGAGATCCTGAAAATTAAAGGAGAAATCAATAAGATTGAAAGCAAAAAAACTATAGAACTAATCAATAAAACTAAGAGCTGGTTTTATGAAAAAACCAATAAAATAGATAAAATACTGGTTAATTTGATTAAAAAAAAGAAAGAAGAAAACCAAATTACCAGTATCAAAAATGAAAAGGGTGATGTTACCACCAATGAAGTGGAAATTAAAGCAATAATTAGGAAATATTTTGCCCAACTGTATGCCAATAAATTTGACAATCTAAATGAAATGGATGAATATTTACAAAAATACAAACTGCCCAGGTTAACTGAAGAGGAAATAAAATCCTTAAATAAACCCATATTAGAAAAAGAAATTGAACAAGCTATTAATGAACTCCCTAAGAAAAAATCCCCAGGGCCAGATGGGTTTACGGGTGAATTTTACCAAACATTTAAAGAACAATTAATTCCAATATTATACAAATTATTTGGAAAAATAGGTGAAGAAGGAGTTCTACCAAATTCGTTTTATGACACAAATATGGTGGTGATACCAAAACCAGGCAAAGCAAAAACAGAGAAAGAAAATTATAGACCAATCTCCCTAATGAATATTGATGCTAAAATCTTAAATAAGATATTAGCAAGGAGATTACAGCAAGTGATCACCAGGATAATACACTATGACCAGGTGGGATTTATACCAGGAATGCAGGGCTGGTTCAACATTAGGAAAACTATTAACATAATCAACCACATCAATAAGAAAACCAACCAAAATCATATGATTATCTCAATAGATGCAGAGAAAGCTTTTGACAAAGTACAGCACCCATTCCTAATAAAAACACTAGAGAGTTTAGGAATAGGGGGAGCTTTCCTTAGAATAATAAACAGTATCTACCTAAAGCCATCAGCAAGTATTATATGCAATGGAGATAAATTAGAGGCCTTCCCAATAAGATCAGGGGTGAAACAGGGATGTCCATTATCACCCCTATTATTTAATATTGTCCTAGAAATGTTAGCTTTAGCAATCAGAGAAGAGAAAGGAATTAAAGGAATTAGAATAGGCAAGGAGGAAACAAAACTATCACTCTTTGCAGATGATATGATGGTATACTTAAGGAATCCTCGAGAATCAAGTCAAAAATTACTTGAAACAATTAACAACTTTAGCAAAGTAGCAGGATATAAAATAAATCCACATAAATCATCAGCATTTCTATACATGACCAACAAAGTCCAGCAGCAAGAGATAGAAAGAGAAATTCCATTTAAAGTAACGGTAGGTAATATAAAATACTTGGGAGTCTACTTGCCAAGACAAACCCAGGAACTCTATGAACACAACTACCAAACACTCTTCACACAAATCAAATCAGATCTAAATAATTGGAAAGATATCAATTGCTCATGGATAGGCAGAGCTAATATAGTAAAAATGACAATACTGCCTAAATTAATTTACTTATTCAGTGCCATACCAATCAGGCTACCTAAAAATTATTTTATACAGCTAGAAAAAATAATAACAAAATTCATCTGGAAAAACAAAAAATCAAGAATATCCAGGGAAATAATGAAAAAAAATTCACAGGAAGGTGGGTTAGCGGTACCAAACCTGGAGCTTTACTATAAAGCGGCAGTCATCAAAACTATCTGGTACTGGCTAAAAAATAGAGTGGTAGATCAATGGAATAGGCTAGGCTCAGGAAATGCAGTAGTAAATGACACTAGTAATGTAGTGTTTGATAAACCCAAAGACTCCAGCTTCTGGGATAGGAACTCAGGATTTGACAAAAACTGCTGGGAAAACTGGAAGATAGTATGGCAGAAATTAGGCTTAGACCAA
Organism: Dromiciops gliroides; assembly: GCF_019393635.1. Lineage (NCBI taxonomy): Eukaryota > Metazoa > Chordata > Mammalia > Microbiotheria > Microbiotheriidae > Dromiciops > Dromiciops gliroides. The sequence goes on from NC_057864.1 coordinate 78,329,733, forward strand.
CATCTTACACCTTATACTAAAATAAGGTCAAAATGGATACATGATTTAGACATAAGAGGTGATACCATAGGTAAATTAGGAGAGAAAGGAATAGTGTACCTATCAGATCTTTGGAAAGGAGAACAGTTTTTGACCAAACATGAGATAGAGTATATTATAAAATGCAAAGTGGATGATTTTGATTATATTAAATTAAAAAATTTTTGTACAAACAGAAGCAATGCATCCAAAATTAGAAGGGAGGCAGAAAGCTGGGAAACAATTTTTGAGGCCAGTGCTTCTGATAAAGGCCTCATCTCTAAAATATATAGGGAATTAAATCAAATTTATAAGAATCCAAGTCACTCCCCAATTGAGAAATGGTCAAAGGATATGAACAGGCAGTTTTCTGATGAAGAAACCAAAGCTATCTATTCCCATATGAAAAAATGCTCTAAATCTCTAATGATTAGAGAGATGCAAATTAAAACAACTCTGAGGTACCACCTGACACCTATCAGATTGGCTAAAATGACAAAAAAGGAAGATAATAAATGTTGGAGAGGCTGTGGGAAAATTGGAACACTAATGCATTGTTGGTGGAGCTGTGAGCTGATCCAACCATTCTGGAGAGCAATTTGGAATTATGCCCAAAGGGCGATAAAGCTGTGCATACCCTTTGACCCAGCAATCCCACTTTTAGGTCTTTTGCCCAAAGAAATCATGGAAGGGGGAAAGGGACCCACATGTACAAAAATATTTATAGCTGCTCTTTACGTGGTAGCAAGGAATTGGAAGTTGAGGGGGTGCCCATCAATTGGGGAATGGCTGGACAAGTTGTGGTATATGAATACAATGGAATACTATTGTGCTGTAAGAAATGATGAGCAGGAAGAGTTCAGAGAAACCTGGAGGGTCTTACGTGAGCTGATGATGAGTGAGATGAGCAGAACCAGAAGAACATTGTACACAGTATCATCAACATTGAGTGTTGACCTACTGTGATGGACTATATTCTTCTCACCAATGCAATGGTACAGAAGAGTTCCAGGGAACTCATGATAGAAGAGGATCTCCAAATCCAAGAAAAAAAAAAGAAAGAAAGAACTGTGGAGTATAGATGCTGATTGAACCATATTATTTCTTTTGTTTTGGGTGCTGTTGTTTTTTTTTTTCTATTTTGAGGTTTTGCATCACTGCTCTGATTCTTTCTCTTGTAACAGGATTAATGCAGAAATAGGATTAATGTTATTATGTGTATATATATGTGTGTGTATATATATATCTATATGTATATGTATAGATATATATAGATATAACCTATATCAGATTACCTGCTGTCTAGGGGAGGGGGGAGGGAGGGGAGGGAGGGAGGGAGAAAAATCTGAAAGTGTAAAGCATGTATAAACAAAAGTTGAGAACTATCTTTACATGTAACGGAAAAAATAAAATATCTCAAAAAAAAAAAAAAAAAAAAAAAAAAAAGAAATAACACACAATTCTGTGCCAGTGAAGGGCAAGGTCTTGGTTTACTCTTCTACATTGTATCTCTGTCCCTTGCTTCTCCTCATTTCTGGCTTTTCCTTTGTCAATTGAACACTTATTAATCATTAACTATGTGTCAGGTGCTATGTTAAGCACTGGCAATACAAAGAAAGGCAAGGACAGTACCTACCCTCAAGGAACTCCTAACCTAATGAGGAGAATTCAGCATGATCTAGAATCATGAGATTAATCCAGGAAGTCTGTATGATCAAGAGACTCCTTTGGCTGCATCCTTGTGGCTTGGGTCCAAGAGTTTCTCTACTTGGACTCCTGTAGCTGCTAGTTTCTTGACTGATAGAATTATTTAGTGTCCATGTTTCCCCAGAACTGACTTCCTTCAATATCTCTTTTCTGCCTCTAATTGCTTTGAAAGGTTTTATTATTGTAAAGGAAGACATTGGAAGCCCAAAGGAGTCTGCTCCTTTTTGATATCTTGTCTCACAAGGGATGTATGGTCTCCTTTGATCTGGTGTGATTGGCCATCCTAACAAGGACTCAATCCTTTTTTAACAAATGATAAGTATCCCATTTTATTGGGAGAAGTACACATTTCTTCTCTGTGACCAAGCTGTTCTTTAACAAGTACATGTGTTCTTTGCCTCTCATAAGGAATGGCTGAGTGGATGGTCTTGTTATTCAGTCATGTTATTCAGTTACTTTCAAATCACCCATGCCTATGGATTATGGTGGAAGACCTCAACAAATCATAAAGATGAAAGATGTTCATTATTCCCTGAGTATTGTTTAAATAAGGGTAATCTGAGAAGTATGCTATCTGGATGTAAACTTTATAGTCCTGTTGAAGCTCTGAAACAAATGTTGTTTAACCTTTAAGCAGTACAAGAAAGTTTAATGGGTATAAATGTTCTGAGCAAGATGAAAAGATTAAATGGAGAGAATTGTTCCTCTTATGATAGCTTTAGCTACATCCCCAAAATGTTGTGTACAGAGGATGAAGATTCTATAATGTAATTCCTATTACTACATCTCTTCAAAAGGCTTTGCACCATTTGTCCCACCTGAGAGTAGCACTTGAGGATTACTGTGGCAAATTAAACCTAATACATTTATGGGAAAATGAAGAGATTTTTTAAAACTGTTGAACCAACAAAATTGAGATTTCTTTTAAAATGTTCAAAAATGGGCTGAAATTGGTTTTTTAGTTATTTCAGAGGTAATTACCACAAAATCATCATTCTCCCTTAAAATAAAATTCTTAAAATGACCCAAAAAACTAAATTATTCTTGTTATTCAGTAATGTCCCAATTCTTCATGACCCCATTTGAGGTTTTCTTGCCAAAGATCCTGGAGTGATTTGCCATTTCCTTCTCCAGCTCATTTTACAAGTGAGGAAACTGAGGCAAACAAGGTTCGGTAACTTGCCCAGGGTCACACAGCTAGGAAGTGTCTGAACCAGGTTTGAATTCAGATTCCAGGACTGGCACTCTATCCACTGTACCACCTGGCTGCCCTAGACTTAGTTTAGTGGACCCCATTTCTATTTGAGTTTGACATCATGTCTTAAAGAGTTTCTTAGAGAGTGTAAGTGGTTATAGAACTTCCACTATATTATGCTATCCCTACCTGTTGTATATCTAGCTTTGAAAATTCAATTCTCATTCTTCTTGATCTCTTCACAGTTTTTGACATTGTCAACCACCCCCCTCCACATCACTGAGGAGTCTCTAAGAGAGAGAGCACTATGTCAGACAATCAAGGAGCAGTCAGTGGGAGCAGTACAAATGACATTTTTGTCATTTGTTTTACCAGAATGTTATTCATTCATTATCAAGCATTTTTATATAGTACTTTAAGGTTTGCAAATTGCTTTACTAACATTATTTCATTTTATTCTCACAACAAAACCTGGAGATGGTGCTATTATTATCACCATTTTATAGATAAGGAAACTGAGGCAGACAATGGCCAAGTGACTTGCCCAGCATCACATACCTAGTAAGAGGCTAAGGCTGGATTTGAACTCAGGTCTTCCTGACTCCAGGTCCAGTTCTCTATCCACTGCTCCATCTAGCTGCCTTCTAACTTATGAGTCTCACTTATTTCATACTCATAAGCTTTTCTTACAGTATTTTACCATATATAAACTATGATAAGGAGCAGCTATGTGGTACAATAAATAGATCACCAGGCCTGGAGTCAGGAAGACTCATCTTTCTGAATTCAAATATTGCTTCAGACACTTCCTAGCTGTGTAACATTGGGCAAGTTACTTAACCCTCTTTGCCTCAATTTCTTCATCTATAAAATGAGCTGGAGAAGGAAATGGCAAACCACTCCAGTATCTTTGCCAAGAAAACCCCAAATGGGTTTACAAAGAGTCAGATACCACTGACCAACAACAACAAAACTATGATGAAAAAATTTAAGGTGAAAAAAAATGTAGGTCCTAGAAAGACTATTTACAATTTAACATTGGCACAAGGATAGGGTGAGCCCTACTTAGTAAAACAAAAATACAGCTAATTTTTCGCACTTAGCATACCCTACCTACTCTTCTCTATCAAACCATGTCTTTCCCTGCCTTTAAAACCCTGCTCAGAATAACAGCTCATGTTTACACAGAGCACTGATGCTTACAGAGTACCCACAATGCTCCTGTGAGAAAGGAGATGTGTTATTATATCCATTTTCCAGATGAGGAAACAGGTTCAAAGAGGCCAGAGGCTTGCCTAGAGTTAAATAGTAAGTACTGGAGCTTGGACTTGAACTCAGTTTTTCTGACTCCATGTTCAATACTCATATTTTCCTTGCTAAATCTCCAGAGTTTCATACATAATGTGTTATACAAATTTTGACAAATTGACTAAGAAATAGCATTCATTACAACTAAGTTCTAATAACTTGAAATCAAAGGATATACTATCAAGAAAAGTATAAATAATAGTCCAGAACCACAGCTCTTGCCTTAAATGGACAAGACCCAATCTTTGGATCTTCTCAGAAAAATCTCTTTTTGTCTCGTTCCCCTACCAATACCACCAAGGACTCCTGTGGGTATCAGAATTTGGCTCTTGTCTTAGTCTCCACCAAAAAAGAAGGAGGGCTTGCCTTCCCATGGGAGTACACAGACTGATACAACATTGAGTATTGTACAAACTTTACTTAATCTGGCAAAAATGCAAACAATTTGTATCTTTGTCCGTGAATTGTCAGGATACTTTTTTGTAAGCCTCCACTTTCCCTTGGGATCTATTTATCCCTCCAGGCTTACAGTACTACCCCTGACATTCCCCTGTTGCTTGGGCTTTCTTTAGATTTGTTGGCTAGCTATAGCCAAATAAGCCATCATAGGAGATAGAGACAGGATCACAGTCGTGTATTCACTCAGGGTGAGATGTGCTTTAGAAGCTATTGATGGACATGTGTTTTTCTTACAATTTGATATCATTTTACCATTCACTCTTGGCACACAGAGTACCAAGCCTATAATCATATATGTACATTAGAAAATTAGTGTTATAAGCCTCATTATGTAATTGTAATGTTTTTAAAATGTTATATACACTCAACTGTTACAGTAAAAATTACACATTTTTGTTGAATCCCATTTATAATAGCAGTTGTAAAAATTCAACCCTCCTACTTACTTGACACTTTGAGGGAGTCTTGATTTCATCTGTGTGGTTACTCCACCCACCAGTGCAGATCACTCTCTCTCTGTACCTCATCTTATGTGATTCGGATACATGTCTTTCCAGAAATTCTCCTTAGAGCACTTCTCCAACTTGATGGAGGTCTTTCCACATTCTTTTAGTGTCTTGGGTACATTCACACACTACTCAGGCTGACCATCTATTGTTTCTCATTCCCAGTACCTAAATAGCCCACATCTTTTTCTAGTTACACATGTCATATATGAAGGTTTTTACACCTCTTCTAGATAATAGATTTATTATTATTATTAGATGATTATCCTTGGTCATATGCTGCATCCCTCTTACACCAACCCTGCTCCTGCCTCATGCCTCTTTCCTCTACCTTTATGATTACTTGCACTATCTGTTCCCCAAAGATTATGATGCTCTGTGACTCACAGTCATATAAAATCAACAGAAAAAAATTCTTGTCCAAGTTCTTTCTTGACTTTTTGTGTACCTTTTACATTAAATGATACCAAATGATCTTTGCATCTGCTATTAGCAGAATCAATTTATCTTTAAGTCCGTGTAGATGAGAATACTAGACTTGGAGCCAGGAAAACCTCAGCTCAGATTCCAGCAGTGACATTTACTGTGTGACTATGGGCAAGTTAATCAATGTCTTTGAGCCTCACTTTCTCCATCTACCAAAAATGGGGATAATAACACTCATAGTGCCTATTTCACCAAGTTGTCATTCAAATGAGATAATGAATGTAAAGTACTTTGTAAACCATAAAGCACTCTATACATTTTGTTCGTTATTATTATTATCCAACCAAACAACTAGATATAGACTTGAATAGCCAATTCCATTCAAAGATGTAGATATAAGAGATCAACATCAGCCTGAAGTGAAGTCTCTAGTGGAGTGCCACAGGATTTGATCTTTAGACCATACCTGTGCAATGTTGTGGTCAGGTACCAGTTTGTGGGACAAGGACATGGAAGTGGACTGCAAGAAAAATCTGGAAAGACTTACATGAACTGATGGAAAGTGAAGTGAGCAGAACCAGCAGAACATTGTACACAGTAACAGCAATATTGTGTGATTATCAACTATGATAGACTTAGCTATTCTCAGCGATACAATGATCCAAGACAATTCCAAAGGGCTCATAATGGAAAATGCTATCCACATCCAGAGAAAGAACTGATGGAACCTGAATGAAGATTGAAGCATGCTATTTTCACTTCATTTTTTCCATTTTTTTCCTTTTGTTCTGATTCTTCTTTCACCACATGACTAATATTGAAATGTTTTACATGATTGCACATATATAACCTATGTCAAATTGCTTACCATTTTAAGGAAAGAGGAGGGGAAGGAGAAGACTTTGGAACTCAAATTTTTTTAAATGAATGTTAAAAATTGCCTTTATGTGTAACTGAGGAAAGTGAAATACTATTTAAAAGAAGAAAGAAGAACAAGAAGAAGATGACTCTGTATAAGTAAAGAATGGGGTTTTGCTGCCACCCCAAAATAAATGCAACTTGAGTCTGCACAAATAGAAATGTGGTATGTAGAACAAGGAAGGTGAAGGTCCCACTCCATATGCTCTGCCTTCGTCATTCCCCATTTGTAGGATTGCTCTCAGATCTCAGTGCCCCTATCTTAGGAAGAACAAGCTGAAACAGTCCAGAGGAGGGCAAGCAGCATGATGAAAGCCTTGAAACACTGCCATGTATATTCCGTCAACATATGTGACAATTTGTGTGTGGGAAGGGGACTTTCAGAACTGTGACTTTATTGATATAAGGTATGCCTCGTGTGGACATGTCTTGTGCTAATGCAAATTGGTAACTTGCATGTAATTTACAATTTCAAGGACTGCCTGGATCACTAAGAGATGATTTGCCTATGGTCCCACAGTCAGTGTGTATATATATATATATATATATATATATATATATATATATATATATATATATATATATATATATATATATATATTAATGTGGGGGGGTTGGGAGGGGGTTGGTGAGGCAATTGGGGTTAAGTGACTTGCCCAGGGTCACACAGCTAGTAAGTTGGCAAGTGAATGAGGCCAGATTTGAACTCAGGTCCTCCTGAATCCAGGGCTGGTGCTTTATCCCCTGCACCACCTAGCTGTCCCAGTCAGTATATATTCTTTATCTTGCTTCCCCCTACCCTCACTCCAGGTGCAGAGGAAAGAAATGTTTTTTGGGGTGTTGGAAGACCTGAGTTCAAAGCTGGGTGTAGACTCTTACTACCTGGGCAAGTCATTTAACCTCTGTTTGCCTTAATCTACTGGAGACGGAAATGACAAACCACTTCAGCATCTTTGCCAAGAAAACCCCATGGACAGTATGGTCCACAGGGTCACAAAGAGTCAGACACAACTGAATAACTAAACAACAACAAATAAATACTGGCGTGGTTTTTTGTTTGTTTGGGATTTTTTTTGTTTAGCAAATGTACAAGAACTCATATCTCCACATGACTATTATGTTTCAGAGAAGTTAGTTTGGAGATCATAATCTCATTGCGGTTAGGCAGCCATTGTTCAAATAATGTTAGGAGCTCTTCTTTGGGAATCATCTTCAGAGTCTGTTTACAAGCCATACAAAGAGATTAGTCTCATTTGTTTATTGAGGAGTACTTCATTTCTTTTTCTTTTTTTTTTTAGTCAGGCAATTGGGGTTAAGTGACTTGCCCAGGGTCACACAGCTAGTAAGTGTTAAGTGTCTAAGGCCGGATTTAAACTCAGGTCTTCCTGACTCCAGGGCCAGTGCTCTATCCACTGCGCCACCTAGCTTTCCCCACCGCCCCCCCCCCCCCATTACTCTTTTTTGTTTGTTTTTTGGTAGGGCACTGAGGGTTAAGTGACTTGCCCAAGGTCACACAGCTAGTAAGCAGCAAGTGTCTGAGGTCAGATTTGAACTCAGGTCCTCCTGAATCCAGGGTCAGTGCTTTATCCACTGCACTACCTAGCTGCCCCTGCATTACTCTTAATTATTAACTCATTCACTAGACTTGATTCTGGGCTACTTTTGGTTTTTCTAAAAATAAAATCCATTTTGAAAGACTAAATTTTATTATCATTAACAAGAAAACCATGGTGTAACTTAGGAAGGAAATTCCAGTAAAGATGATCTAAGAATGTTTTTGAGCAGTGATAGTATCTTTAATGAATACTCAGAAGAATATAAGGTTTATTTGGAGATAGTCTGATCTTCTAATCATCTTCAGTCTTCAGGGGAATTGCTCCTACCCACTGCTACCCATTATGGCTAGCAAAGTACCACTTGTTACTCTACCATCCCTGTGATAATTAACCACAGGGTGCCAAAGAGTCAACTACTCCCTCCCAATCCTAAAACTCTGTGCTAGTATAACCACAAGGAAATCACAGTTAGAACAGATTGTAGAAACCATCTAGTTTAATATTCCCAATTACTGGTCTGTGAACTGGCACCCTCCAGCAATAAAATTTTACTGGTCTTATAAATTTAACTACCAATGGTTCTTCTTACAAATCTATAAAACTGATTCTACCTGTCTAAGTCCCAGGTCAAGAGGGGGCACATCAGACTAAGCATAGCCACCACACCTTATGTCCATGCAGAATAGGGCGGAAAAATGAAAGCAATAGCCACAAAAGATTAAAGCTTTGGAGAAAGAAACAAATTGATGCAGGAAAAGGCCAACTCCTCTAACATACCCTATATTTTGTTTCCTGATCTATCACTTACTTCCTCTCCTTAATCTGCCCTCCTACAACTGGTTTCCAATTCCTCTTTACTTCTTGGATTTGGGAGTTTTGAACAAAATCCTAGTACCAAGTGGACTTTGACCTTGTGGTTTATGTTTGTGGGGACCTCACCTCTCTCCCCAAAAGGATATTTTCTTTCCCTTACCCTAGTATTTGTTAAGCCTCTTTCACATGATTGCCCTCCTCAAGTGGGATATTTCTTCTTTCTCCCCCCTTCATCTAGCTCTTCCCATCTCATTGCTCCCTTTTCTCTAACTCCTGGTTCCAATTCGATGAACCATTGACTGCTACTGTACTAAATGTCTGAGGAAATGTCTTGGAACAAAAGGTACAAAACCTTATCCAAGAAAATAACTCCTTGAAAATTAGAATTACCCAAATGAAAGCTAATGACTTTAGGAGACATCAAGAAATATTAAATCAAAGTCAAAAAACCATTTTTAATAAAAGAAAATGTCAAGTTTCTTAGGAAAAAGAGTGTTCTTAGGGAGAACACATTGAGAAAAGATAATTTTAAAATAATTGAACTAAACAAAAGCTAGGACCCAAAAAAAGGAGCCCAGATATCATATTTTAAGAAATTATAAAAGAAATCTGTACACATCTTTTAGAACCAGAAAGTAAAGTAAAAATAAAAAGCATCCACCAGTCACCTCCTGGAAGAAAAATGCAAAAAGGAAACTTCTAGGAATATCTTAGCCAACAGCCAGAGTTTCCAGGACAAGAAAAAAAATAAATGACAGACCTGAATAAAATTTTAGGATAATATCTTTAAACACTTTCATCAATAAAAGAGAAAAAGAACAGAAGATCAATGAATTACATAAGCAACAACTAGAAAACCAATAAATTAAAACCCTCCAATTAAATTAAAGGATAGAACAAAATTGAAACAAAAAAATGAATAAATAAATTGAGAAGCTGGTTTTCTGGGGAAAAACAATAAAAGAAATACACTATTAACTAATTAGATGTTTTAAAAAAAGAAGAAAACCAAATTATCAGTATCAAAAATGAAAAAAATGATTTCAGATCCATTGAAGAAGAAATAAAAGAAATTATTAGGAACTATTTCACCCAATTAAATGCCAGTAATATTGACAATCTAAATGAAATAGATGCAGGGCAGCTAGGTGGCACAGTGGATTGGCCCTGGATTCAGGAGGACCTGAGTTCCAATCCGGCTTCAGACACTTGACACTTATTAGCTGTGTGATCCTGGGCAAGTCACTTAACCCTCATTGCCCCGCAAAAAAAAAAAGAAAGAAAGAAAGAAAGAAAGAAAGAAAGAAAGAAAGAAAGAAAGAAAGAAAGAAAGAAAGAAAGAAAGAAAGAAAGAAAGAAAGAAAGAAAGAAAGGAAAGGAAAGGAAAGGAAAGGAAAGGAAAGGAAAGGAAAGGAAAGGAAAGGAAAGGAAAGGAAAGGAAAGGAAAGGAAAGGAAAGGAAAGGAAAGGAAAGGAAAGGAAAGGAAAGGAAAAAAAAAGAAACAAATATAAAAATATATATTGTCTAGATTAACAAAACCCTATCTTAGAAAAGGAAATTGAACAAGCCATAAATCAACTCCAGGGAAGGAAAAACCCCCAGGACCAGTGGTTTATAAGCAAATTCTACTAAACATTTGAAAAATAATGAATTCCAGAGGCAGCTAGGTGGCACAGTGGATAGAGCACCGGCCCTAGATTCAGGAGGACCTGAGTTCAAATCCAGCCTCAGACACCTGACACTTACTAGCTGTGTGACCCTGGGCAAGTCACTTAACCCCCATTGCCCCGCCATAAAAAAAAAGAATTCCTATATGATAAGCTATTTGAAAAATTAGATTAAAAAGGAGTCCTGTAAAATTCTTTCTATGGCAAAAATATGGTATTGATACCTGAACTAGGAAGAGTCAAAACAGAGAAAGAAAACAACTATAAACCAATTTCCCTAATTAATATTGTATACAATTTTAAAATAAAACATTAGCAAGGAGATCACAGTAATACATCTCAAAAATTATACACTATCACCAATCTGGATTTATACCAGGAATACAGGGCTGGTTCAATATTAGGAAAATTATCAACATAATGGACCATATTAATGACCCAAAAAACCTCCCCAAAGTCATGAGATTACTTCAATGGAAATAGAAAAAGCTTTTGACAAAATAAAACATTCATTTCTGTAAATATACACACACATATACACAAAAGGATAGGAATAAATATGTTTTTTTTAAAAAAAAATGATAAGTAGCCTCTAAAACCAAAAGACAATGTTATCTTTAATGGGGATAAGCCAGAAGCCTTTCCTATTAGATCAGAGGTAAAGCAAGTATGTCTATTATCACCATTACTATTCACTATTGTACTAAAGATGTTATCTAAAGCAATAAGACAAGAAAAAGAAATCAAAGGAATAAGCACAGGTAACAAGAAGCTATCACTTTTGCAGATAATATGATTGTTTACTTAGAGAACCCTACAGAATCAACTAAAAATTAGTTGAAACAATGATTTCAGCAGTTGCAAGATATAAAATAAATCTACACAAATCATCAGCATTTCTGTATGGTGCCATCAAAATCCATCAGGGAGAGATAGAAAGAGAAATTCCATTTAAAATAACTATAGATGATATTATATAAAATTATAAAATACAGAACACACAATGGAATCATATGAACACAATGATAAACATGGTCTTTACAAAAATAAAAACTGATCTAAATAATTGGAGAAATATTCATTGCTCATGTGAGCCAACATAGTAAAATGATAGTGCCACCTAAATTAATTTACTTATTCAGGGCCATGCAAATCAAATTACCAAAGCATTAGTTTTTTGAGTTAGAAAAAGCAACATGTATATGGAAGAACAAAAGGTCAATTAATATCAAGAGAATTAATGAAAAAAAAGTGGGAAGGAATGGGGAAATTAGCAGTACCAGATCTCAAAGTATTCTACAAAGCAATGTTACTGAATAAGAAACAGAGAGGTTGAGCAGTGTAATAGATTAGGTACACAATATACAGAAGCAAAATGATAGTGATCTAGTGTCTGATAATCCTAAAGATCCCAGATATTGGGTCAAGAACTCCCTATTCAACAAAATCTTTTGGGAAAACTGGAAAGAAACCTGGTAGAAACTAGATATAGTTTCTCATACTATATACAAGTTGACACCATATACAACATCTCACACCATATACAAGTTCCAAGTGGTTAAATGATTCACCTATAAAGGATGACATCATAAACAAATTAGAAAGAAGAAATTACCTGTCAGATCTATGGACAGGTAAAGAGTTCAGGAACAAACGAGATTGAAATGATCATAGGAGACAAAAGACAACTCTGATTACATCAAATTTAAAATTTTTCATGTAAACAACACTGAGACAACTAAGATTAGAAGAGAAACAGGTAAATGAGGGAAATCTTTGCAGCAAGTTTCTCTGATAAAGTTTTAATTTCTAAGATATACAAATTTATAAGAATATGGGCCATCCCCAAAATGATAAATGGTGAAAGTATATGAATATGCAGTTTTCTGAGGAAGAAATTCAAGCTACTAAAAATCATATGAAAAGATGTTCTAAATCACCAAATAGTCTCCAAATAATTAGAAAAATACAAATTAAATGAACTGTGAGTCACCATTTCATGCCCTCAGTTTGGCAAAGATGACAAAAAAGGAAAATGATGACAATTGGAGGGGGTGTGGGATAACAGGTACATTAATGTACTGTCGGTGAAACTGTGAACTGGTTCACCATTTTGAAAAGCAATTTAAAACTATGCTCAAAAAGCAATTAAATTGTGCTTAACCCACTGATACTGCTGCTGGGTCTATACTACAAAGAGATTAAAGAAAAAGGAAAATGATGCTTATATACAAAAATGTTTACGGCAGCTCTTTTTTGTGGTGGCAGAGAATTGGAAACTAAGAGGGTGCCCATCAATTGGGTAATGACTAAATGAGTTATATTAATGTAATGGAATACTATTATATTAATGAAGGGAATAGCTTCAGAGAAACCTTGAAAGACTTGTAAGAACTTAGGCAAAGTGAAGTGAACAGAACCAGGATAAAAATTTATAGAATAACAATACTATAAAGACAATCGACTTTGAAAGATTTAGGAACTCTGATAAACACAATGACCAACCACAAATCCAAAGGATTCATGATGAAACAGGCTATTGACCTCCAGAAAGAGGTGATGGATTCAGAGCAAAGATTGAGGCTTATGTTTTGTTTTTGTTTTTCTGACATGACCAATGTGGAAATTTGTTTTGCTTGACTGTATATGTTTATAATGGATTTTGGTTTTCTTGTTTTTCAGTGGGAGGAGGGAGGAGGCAGGAGTGAGAGGGAAAGAATTTGGACCAGAAAATAAAATGGAACTTTAAAAAAAAAGTAACAACAAAAAAAAATTAAGCACTACATTGTTAAAAATAAATGAATGGGGGCAGCTAGATGGTGCAGTGGATAGAGCACTGGCCCTGGAGTCAGGAGTATCTGAGTTCAAATCCGGCCTCAGACATTTGACACTTACTAGCTGTGTGACTCTGGGCAAGTCACTTAACCCCAGTTGCCTCACAAAAACAAAAAACAAAATAAAAATAAATGAATGAATGAAAATCACTCCCTCTCTCCTTTTCTCCCTCTCCCCTGCTCTCTCTCTCTTCTCCTTCTGTCTCTGTCTCTGTCCCCTCCCCTCTCTCTCTTTCCCCTGT